>NW_022437347.1:34698-35342 GCF_009761245.1 Sapajus apella
CCAGCCTGGGTGACAAGAGCGAGACTCTGTCTCAAAAAAATTAAAAAAAGCTTCCAGTCTCCAGAACTCCGAAAGTACTGCCTATTTGTTTAAAGAATCCAGCCATCATAGGGCTTTAGTCACTATCTTAAACATTCAAAATAGGGTGAGGATTTTCAAACAGGATTCTTGCTTCTGTAGTCATGCAAGGTAAACAGAAGCATCCCACATAATCACTAAGGGTTCTATGTGTGTCATGCCCCTTCAGAGGCCAAGGAGTTGAACATACTTCCAATGATGTCTCTATAATGCCTTCCTCCTTTACTTGGCCTGCCTTTCTTTCTGTACCTTCAAGTTCTTGATTTTAAAACTCCAACTCTAGAGAAAACCAATATGGTGGTGCTGGGCTTTGAAGATCAGCATATCAGATGCCTTGGTTCTGTTTGTACACTTAGCCTTACATTTCAGGAGGAGGCTTTTCATTAGGGACTTAAGCTAGCTCCTTTGGCTTTTAAAACATTTTTTTCTTCAGTTTCTTCATTACCTAAAGAAACCTGCATCTAAACTCAACTAGTTCAGCCTAGCTGAATTTTCTTTTTATTTTTTATATTATTATTTTAATTCTTTTTTTTTTTTTTTTTTTTTTTTTTTTTTTTTTTTTTTTT
>NW_022437347.1:35442-64984 GCF_009761245.1 Sapajus apella
AGGCAGGAGAATTGCCTGAACCCAGGAGGCTGGAGTGCAATGGCGCGATCTCGGCTCACCGCAACCTCCGCCTCCTGGGTTCAGGCAATTCTCCTGCCTCAGCCTCCTGAGCAGCTGGGATTACAGGCATGCGCCACCATGTCCAGCTGATTTTTTGTATTTTTAGTAGAGGCGGGGTTTCACCGTGTTGACCAGGATGGTCTCGATCTCTTGACCTTGTGATCCACCCGCCTCGGCCTCCCAAAGTGCTGGGATTACAGGCGTGAGCCACCGCGCCCAGCCCATATTTTAATTCTTAATGTATGGAAGTTTTTCAGACTGTTGTGCTCACCATTTTCAATCAGATTGATATCATTATAACAAAATAACTGACCCATAAAGACATTCACTCCCCCTCCTTTCCCAATCCACCCTCCAGAATGAAGCCACTTTCTATAACTTTGTCACTAAATCCAAAGGTGAGTGCCAACAGTTAGGAATCTTTCAGTTGCAAAAGATAAAAAGCCCAACTCAGTTGCCTTAAACAAAGAAGAAATGTATTATTTGATGTGACAGGAAGGCCTGAGGTGTAGACATTTGAAATTTGTAGGGTTGGTTAATTTGGTGGCTCATGGATGTTTTCAAGTAGCCCAGCCTTGTACTCTACCATCACTAGTGTATAGGCTTGGTCTTCAGCCCGCTGCTCCTCTTGGTCAGGACAGCTGTGGTTCTAGGCATCATATCTAGATAAGCCAACAGTCAAGGGAAGAAGGGGACTGTTTATTTTTTCCTTTAGTCTCTCTTAAAGAGTGAGAAAAATTTCCCCAGGTATCCTAGCAGACTTTGCTTTTCCACTCATTGGTTCATACCAAGTCACAACCTCACAGCCTTAGAGCTTTCGTTAGGAAGAGGTATGGTGGTGGGATTACTATGCTTGGCTTGGATTGGTCAGGATTTACCCTCAGAGTCATGTGGGAGAAGGGTGGAAACCCAAACAGTTCAGGATTCTGCCCTCAGGAAATAAGGGGGAAAACTGCTGTTGGATAAACCACCAGCAGGCACTGGTACAGCCTGTGCTTTGTGGTTTAAGGGCCTGCTAGTTACAGTGACAGTTAGCTAGTTACTCTTTCCATGTAATTTTCTTAAAGGTATTAAGTTTTAGGCCGGGCGCGGTGGCTCACGCCTGTAATCCCAGCACTTTGTGAGGCCGAGGCGGGTGGATCACGAGGTCAAGAGATCGAGACCATCCTGGTCAACATGGTGAAACCCCGTCTCTACTAAAACTACAAAAAATTAGCTGGGCATGGTGGCGCGTGCCTGTAATCCCAGCTACTCAGGAGGCTGAGGCAGGAGAATTGCCTGAACCCAGGAGGCGGAGGTTGCGGTGAGCCGAGATCGCGCCATTGCACTCCAGCCTGGGTAACAAGAGTGAAACTCTGTCTCAAAAAAAAAAAAAAGAAAAAAAAAAAGGTATTAAGTTTTTCTAAATATTAAGCTGTAACTTTCACTTTCTCTTGAAGACACAGAAAGGGAGTCACAAGACACTGTTGCAGAGAATGATGATGGCGGCTTCAGTGAGGAATGGGAAGCCCAGAGGGACAGTCATCTAGGGCCTCATCGCTCTACACCTGAGTCACGGGCTGCTGTCCAGGAACTTTCCAGCAGCATCCTTGCTGGTGAAGACCCAGAGGAAAGTATGTGCATTTCTCTATGTTGCAAAGTCATGGATTACTTTAGGCGGCTGCATTATCAATCTTTTCAAAAGTAAAATGAATTGAGAGTGTTACAATCTAATTCTGTATCACATATAGCTTTTAGTGGGAAATATCAGTAATAGTGCTTTTTATTATTAAAAAATTGGTTAATCCTAAGACCTAAAAATAAATAAATAAATAAAAAGTTGGTCGATAGGCCAAATTCTTCCCTTCAGACTTTTTAAGTTGGCCTTTTACAGCCTGACCTTTTGGCATTTATTTTATAAAGCAAAAAAAAATTTTTTAAATTATTCCAATAAGACTTCATGGCTGTAATATACTTGTCTACAAAAATTTCATTAATATGCTTCACTCTGCTGTACAGAGACCTGGAGATTTACGTGATACAACCTTGTATATTATTCCTTTGTTGGCAAGTGCCATATTTTATTAATTTTAAAGAAAAAGAGATTTAAGATATTGGCAGAAATGCAAGTATTTCTTCAGTGTCTTGAGATGTGTCCCGCTTGATAGATTTAAGGTAACACATAGGGCTTCTTAGGAACAGCAGCCATTAAAGCCCCTTGGTTAGGGCTCAACCATCTCTTCAGGTAGTCTTAGAGATGTGGTTCATTGAATGAGTTTAGCATATTTCCCAAGTTATTTTTGGTTTTCTTGTTTTTGCAAAAGTGAAACTTGATTAAAACATTGCAACAAGAATATTAAGTAGTTTTAAAGAAACAAACACCCAATTTCCTTAGCATCTTTAATTATTAGTCACTAATTATGACTTTGACATTATCCTTCAGTTTGAGGAGAACAATTTTTACACCTTGTCCTCAAGCTTTTAACTTGAGTCAGAACCTTGACTGGGCATATTCATGACTTTACTGCTTGGCTGATTTTCCCAGATATCAAAGCCCAGCCGCAGCCTATGACTTGCACACTCCTGGGAAAGTAGACGTATCTTCCTGCTCTTAGAGCAGGCTTTAGCTTGCCTTTGCTGGGATTTTTTTCTGCCCTCAGTTACCACCATAATTAGGTTGCCTCTTCTGCTACTTTTCTTTTTTCTCACAGGCACCAGGAACCAAAAGAAAGAATATGTAATAGTTGTTGACCAGAGCAGTAGCGTAATTCTTACATGACTGCCTTTTCTAATTTGAAGATTCTTTCTCCTGAGAGTACTCTTTGTGTCCTCCTCCTCTTCATCTCCAACTCTTTTTAAAAAAAGGAAACTCTTGTATTTCCCCTCCTAACTTCAGATCAGTATTTTCTTACTCTGAATCCAATATAAAGTATAACAGACGTGTTTCATCATCTTATCATTCAGCACACAACGTCATTGTTTCTGATGGTTTGAATATGTTAAACCAGACTTATGGGTACTTACAAAAAGGTTCAGTTTACACCAGAAGTCAGTTGCTAAAAGGCACAAATGTCTTCCAAAACAACCTGTTAAAAAGTCAACATTTAACATTTAATTAGAAAACTGATCAAAGGATCTGAATGTATAGTTCTCCAAAGAAAATGTAAAAATGGTCAATAAACACATGAAAAGATACTCAACATCATTAGCCATCAGGGAAATGCAAATCAAAACCACAATAGATACCACTTTATACCTACTAGAATGGCTATAATAAAAAAGATAGACAATAGCAGATGTTGGTGAGAATGTGAAGAAACTAGAATCCTCATATATTGCTGTTGGGAATGTAAAATAGTATGGTGATTTTGGGAAACAGTTCGGTAGTTCTTTAAAAGATTAAATATGACCCAGTAATTCTACTCCTCCATATATGCTTGAGAAATAAAACATGTCAACACAAAGACACATACACAAATGGTCATAGTAATATTGTTATAACAGGCAAAAATGGAAATAACCCACATGTCTATTAACTGATAAGTGGATAATAAATGTGGTATATAGATACAACAGAATATTGCTTGGTTATAAAAAGAAACAGTCTATCAGTAGTACACTTAGGATGAGCCTGTTACTGGGCTGTTGGCTGTGGGAAGTAAATCTTGAAATTCGCTAAAAGACCAGCTACCTTTGCAGTGAATAAAAATGTCTTACATTTCTAATTTAAATTTTTGTTCAGTTTTATTATTCAGCTTTAAAAAGGAAGGGAATTCTGACATGTTACAACATGAATAAATATTGAGGATATTATGCTAAGTGAAATAAGCCAGTTACAAAAAGAAAAATATGATTCTGCTTATATCAGACTATTAAACTCAATAGAGTCAGAAAGTAGAATGGTGGTTGCCAGGGGCTAGGGGGAGGGAAATGAAGAATCACTGTTTAATGGGTATAGAGTTTCAGTTTTATAAGACGAAGAGTTCTGTGGATAGATGGTGATGGTAGCACAGTGATATGATTATACCTAGAGTCGTTGAACTGTTCACTGAAAAAGCGTTAAGGTGGTAAACTTTATGGGTATCTTACCACAATTAAATTTTTATTTTTTATTTTTGTTTGAGACAGAGTTTCACTCTTGTCGCCTAGGCTGGAGTGCAGTGGCATGATGTTAGCTTACTGCAACCTCTGCCTCCTAGGTTCAAGCAATACTCCTGCCTCAGGCTCCCGAGTAGCTGGAACTACAGGTGCATATCAAGACACCTGGCTAATTTTTGTATTTTTAGTAGAGACAGGCCTTCACCATGTTAGCCAGGCTGGTCTTGAACTCCTGACCTCAATTGATCCGCCCACCTTGGCCTCCCAAAGTGCTGGGATTATAGGTGTAAGCCACTGCGCCTGGCCAAAAAAAAATTTTTTAAATACCATTAAGAAGCAGAAGGCCAGGTGTGGTGGCTCATGCCTGTAATGCCAGCACTTTGGGAGGCCTTAGTGGGTGGATCACCTGAGGTTGGGAGTTTGAGACCAGCCTGGCCAACATGTTGAAACCCAGTATCTACTAAAAATATAAAAATTAGCCAGACATGGTGGCGCATATCTGTAATCCCAGCTACTCAAGAGACTGAGGCAGGAGAATTGCTTGAAACCAGGAGGTGGAGGTTCCAGTGGGGCGAGATCACTTTAAAAAAAAAAAAAAAAAGGAAAGTAAGTTATCAGCTGAGAGAAAATACTTGCAATCGTATTGAAGTCCTGTTAAAGGACTGGTATTTAAGATATATATAAAGGATGTTTACAACTTAATAAGAAGACGATAGCCCAAATTTAAGATAAGAAAATGCTTTGACTAGACATTTCACCAAAAGAGATATTTAATGGCTAATAAGCATATAAAAAGCTGCTTAACATCATTAATCAGCGTGCTAGAATCAAAAGACTAACAATACCAAGTGCTAGTGAGGATGTGAAGAAACTGAAACTCTCAGTTGTTGCTGGTGGAAATGCAAACTGGCACAGCCAGTGTGGAACATGATTTGGCAGTTTATCAAAAAGCTAAAAACCTAAACTTACATAGCCCAGCAGTTGCACTCCCAGGAGTCTACCCAACAGAAATGAAAGGAATCCGTTCCCACAGGGACATGGTCATGAATGTTCATAGCAGCATAATTCAGAATAGTCCCCAACTGAAAACAATCCAGATGTCCATCAACTGGTAAATGGATAAGCAAACCATATAATGGAAAACCATTCAGCTTCCAGTAACTTCCAATAAAAAGGAAGAAACTATAGACACATGCAATGTCATGGATAAACCTCAAAAGCATTATATTATATTTTATATTATATTGTATTATATTATGTAAAATAGGCCAGGCACATACTGTATGAGTCATGTGAAATGTGCAGAAAAGACAAATTTATTAAGATAGAAAACAGTTCAGTGGTTGCTTAAGACCTAGGGTAGGAGGGGAATTAACTGTAAACAGGTACAAGGTACCTAATGGGGGCGGTGGACATGTGGATCGTGATGATAGTTGTACAACTCTATAAATTTTCCACAATCATTGAATTGTCTCTTAAAGTTTTATGACATAAATCATAGCCCAGTGAAGCTATTTTTTAAAAAATCAGATGATAAAGTGATGCCTATTTCATAAGAATCCTTGTAAGAATTTCTTAGTACAAGTGCTGGGTATAAACTAGACATTCAATAGACGACAATTATTACTTATTGTTATTGATAAATGGCAGCATCTATAGTTAAGACTCCAGAGACAGTCACATAGAATCTGGAACTCCTGTTGTAGAAAACGAAAAAAGAAAGAAAACCCAGCTAAAGCCTAATTTTATGTATCATTTACTGACTTTTCTCATTCATTGTGGGGTTGAGTAGGGCAGTGATTTTTTTAATTGTGAAATCATAGCAAACAGTGACCAACGTTTTAATATTTGTAATCTTTCCTTTTTAGGGGGAGTAAAACTTGGATTGGGAGATTTCATTTTCTACAGTGTTCTGGTTGGTAAAGCCTCAGCAACAGCCAGTGGAGACTGGAACACAACCATAGCCTGTTTTGTAGCCATATTAATTGTAAGTGTACACTCAATAAGAATGTGCCTGAACTCCTAATGTCAAAACTCCGATTCCACAGTCCCTTTAAGGCAGTTCTGTTTTAACCCCAGGTGGGTTAAATGTTCCAATTATCTGAGGAGCTTTTTGATAATTGGATCTCACCTCAGTACACAGTGCAGTCACTTGGGAGCTTTAAAAACTGTAAGCTCTGCCCTGAGATATTCTTATTTAATTGTGTAGTTTTAAAAAGTTCCTCAGGAAAAAAAATTAAAAAAAAAAAAAAAAAGTTCCCCAGGAAATTCTGGTAAATATTTCTGTGTAGGAACCACTGCCTCAAGCCCAGCAGCACAGATATGTAGGAAATTAGCTCTGCAAGGTCAGTCTTCCAGGGGTAAACAGATCCTCACTTAGTCCCAGAGACTTAGTCACTGAGAGTTTGGTGGTGGTTTTGCATTTAATGACACAGCTTATAGCATACAGTGTTACTTAAGACAGGAAGCATCTAGTGAGAGGAGCTAGTGCCTGCATGACCCGACATAGATCTTGCTAATAGTGCTACAGCATGAACCCTGAAGCTTTCAAAACTATGATTTTTTTTTTTTTTTTTGAGACAGTCTTGTTCTGTCACCCAGGCTAGAGTGCCTAGCTGACATGATCTCAGCTCACTGCAACCTCTGTCTCCTAGCTTCAAGTGATCCTCCTGTCTCAGCCTCCCAAGCAGCTGGGACTACAGGCATGCACCACCACACCTGGCTAATTTTTGTATTTTTAGTAGAGATGGGGTTTCGCCATGTTGGCCAGGCTGGTCTCAAACTCCAACTTCAAGTGATCCGCCCTCCTCGGCCTCCCAAAGTGCTGGGATTACAGGCGTGAGTCACTGCACCCAACTTCAAAACTATGATTTAAGTAAATGACCCATAAAATATTTCTTACTGCTATTTTTACTAAAGATGTGATATCTTGGCCGGGCACAGTGGCTCACACCTGTAATCCCAACACTTAGGGAGGCCGAGGTGGGCATATCACCTGAGGTCAGGAGTTTGAGACCAGCCTGAACAACACAGTGAAACCCCGCCTTTACTAAAAACACAAAAATTAGCCGAGCATGGTGGCTGTGCACCTGTAATCCCATCTACTTAGGAGGCTGAGACAGGAGAATCCCTTGAACCTGGGAAGTGGAGGTTGCAGTGAGCGGAGGTTGCACCACTGCACTCCAGCTTGGGTGACAGAGTGAGACTCCGTCTCAAAAAGAAAAAAAAAAAAGATGGTGATACCTTTGACATCTAGTATGTGAGTGAAATTAGATGAGAGGTTGGAGAAGACTGCTTATGCATTCATTTTGTGATTACATTTGGGGTTTATCATGATTTTGATGTGTTTTACTTCTCCTTTGAGGTTCATTATCCCGATTTCAAAGTATTTATTTGTATGTGTTGTATCTCTTAAGAAAATTACTTACTCTGAATAAACTGAAATGGTACCTAGCCTCCAGACTTTCTAGTGTTTCAGTAACTAGGGTAAAAAATGAACTCTATTATATGCTGCTCTGTGTTTACCAGAAAGCAATATACTCCTCATAAATAAACTGTTATTTTATTTTTTAAACACTGCAACCTCGCCATGCTTCACGGAGGAGCCTGTGCGGGAAGAATGCTCCCGCATAGCATAATGAATGCTCTTCACCTCTGGGTTTTTAACCAGCCAAACTAAAATCACAGAGGCCAACACAGTATTTAAGATAGAAATTTCTGCATCTTTTAACTGTTTTTAAAAATAGCATTACTTATTTTCAGATTTTCTTTTTTTTTTTTACCCCGCCCCCCTATTTTCAGATTTTCTTTCCTAGAATTAGTGGATAAAATAATGTGAACGAATAAAATGACATAGTGAACCTTATGAAACAAACAAAAGCTAAGTTTTTTTCATAGCTCTTCCAGATTTAATGAAATGTCTGTTCTAAAATTTAACCCTGAAGGAAAATACTCAGTTAACTATGTTAAAAATCAATACTTGTGATTGCGTTTTACTTAAAAATGCCTTCATAATTATGTGCGAATGTGTGTCTTTTCCGTCTTCTCCACAGGGTTTGTGCCTTACATTATTACTCCTCGCCATTTTCAAGAAAGCATTGCCAGCTCTTCCAATCTCTATCACCTTTGGGCTTGTTTTCTACTTTGCCACAGATTATCTTGTACAGCCTTTTATGGACCAGTTAGCATTCCATCAGTTTTATATCTAGCATATTTGCAGTTAGAATCCCATGGATGTTTCTCCTGTGACTTTAACAAAATCTGGGGAGTACAAAGGTGACTTTCCTGTGTCCACATCTAACAAAGTCAAGATTCCCAGCTGGACTTTTGCAGCTTCCTTCCAAGTTTTCCTGACCGCCTGCACTATTGGACATTGGAAGGAGGTGCCTATAGAAAACAATTTGAACATACTTCATCACAGTGAACTGTGTCCCTCGGTGCAGAAACTACCAGATTTGAGGGACAAGGTCAAGGAGACATGATGGGCCCGGAAGTTGCTGTGCTCCATCAGCAGCTTTCCCTCGGTCGCAGGAAGATTTCACCAACACTGCGGACTCTCAGGACTACCGTTACCAAGAGGTTAGGTGAAGTGGTTTAAACCAAATGGAACTCTTCATCTTAAACTACATGTTGAAAATCAACCCAATAAATCTGTATTAACTGAATTTGGAACTTTTCAGGAGGTACTGTGAGGAAGAGCAGGCACCAGCAGCAGAATGGAGAGGTGGGCAGGGGCTCCAGCTTCCCTTTGACTTTTTGCTGCAGACTCATCCTTTTCAAATGAGACTTGTTTCCCCTCCTCTTCGAGTCAAGTCAGATGTGTAGATTGACTTTGGCAATTTTTGTTCTTAAGCACTGACACTTATTACCATCTGTGATTGCCATTTCTTTCCAAGGCCAGTCTGAACCTGAGGTTGCTTTATCCTAAAAGTGTTAACCTCAGGTTCCAAATTCAATACATTCTGGAAATCACAGAACTATTTCCCATCGATTCTCCATAATCCTGAAGTCAATTTTGGATTTTCCACCAAATTCTGAATTTGTAGACATACTTGTAAGTTCACGTGCCCTGGATGCCTCCTCTGTCCTCGTTCTTCTCTCACTCCCACACAAGCAGTCCTATTCTACAGCCAGTAAGGCAGCCCTGTTGTGATAGCAGATGATCCCGTTATTCTAGGGTTTTACTCTGTATGATGAAAAGAATGTGTTACGAATTGGTGCTGTCAGCCCTGCTGTCAGACCATTTCCATAGCAAATGAAATGTATGCCCAAAGACAGTAGAATTAAAGAAGAGTAAAATGGCTGTTGAAGCACTTTCTGTCCTGGTTTTTTGTTTTTGTTTTTGCTACACTATAGGTCAGAATTTGAACTAATAGCCAAAAGTTGGTGATTCATGAGTTATGAACTAGTTGTATCAACAGAAAGCAAGAGTTTGAGGAAAGCCATAATTTAGCTGTGGGAGAACCTGAGGGCAGAAGGAGAACCAACTGCCAAGAGGAAAGAGAACAGGCCTCCAGCAGCGAAGGGGATTCGGTGAGCTAATAATGTCAAGGAGAAGTTTCAGGTTATCCTCACCAGCTCCACAATGGGTGCTTTGTGGTCTCTGCCTGTGTTACGTTTCCTCTCAATGTACCTTCGTGTGAACTGGGCAGTGGAGGTGCCTGCTGCAGCTACCATGGAGTTTACGGTCTGGGCAGCTCACGTCAGGCAAAGCACACAAACAGCCATCAGCCAGTGGGCCCAGGGCACCTCTGGACGAAGCCTTGCGGGGACACAACCTTCTTTACTACAGAGAGCCTGTAGCCATGGTGATCAGACCGGAAGAGTTTGTGAGAAACTTATTTTCCTCCTGTGGCTGAGGAGGGGCCAGCTTTTCCCTCTTTTGCCTGCTGTTTTCTCTCCTAATCTATCATATGATTTGATCTGGTTTAGAATTTTCTTTGGAGTTTAGAATATTTGTTTTCTGTCCCAGGATATTTTTTATAAGAAACTAACTTCAAGAGTAGTGTGCTAGTACTAACCTGAGTTTAAATTAAAATTGGCTTGTATTAGGCAGTCAGAGACAGGAAAAATAAGAGCTCTGCAAAGAAAATAGGGTTTAAAGTAGTAGGTCCTATCATCTCAATTCATTTTTTCCGTGAAACTTCCTTCTCCCAAGATTCATTCCTTCTCTCAGACATGTGGCAGTGTGGGTATTGTCCTTGAGAAAGCACAGCTACAGCAGAGCCCCCTGAATAGCAATTTGTGATTCGAAGCATTCTTGAGGGATCTGTAATCTAGACTAGCTTATTTCTTTAAGGATCCCAAATGTGTTGCATCTTCCATGGTAAGTTTCTCCTCTGAAGAGGGTACGTGGGGTATGTGTGTTTAAATCCTTCTTATGTAGTATTGATTGTCCTGTGTAGAAAGACGGCAATTATTCTCTTTCTCCAAGTTGGAGCCACATCTCAGCCACATTGTAAGACAGTGTACAGAGAACTTATCTTTCCCTTTTTTTTTTTTAAAGGACAGGATCTTGCTGTGTTGTCCAGGCTAGACTTGAACTCCTGGGCTCAAGTAATCCACCTCAGCCTTCTGAGTAGCTGAGACTACAGCCCATCTTATTTCTTTAAATCACTCATCTCAGGGAGAGAACTTTTCCTTCACACATTCTTTTTAGAATTAGCTCAGTCATTCCTACAACATCAAAATGCTGGTCTTCCACCATGAAAAATAGATTGTCACTGGAAAGAACAGTAGCAATTTCCACAAGGATGTGCCTTCACACACATGGGAGAGGCGGTGGTTATGGAATCGGGCAAAACCAGCAATAGAGTATGACCAGCCAAGCCAATCTGCTTAAGAAGGAAGGTAGCCACTAAGTGTCCGAGTCTGACTGGGCTACAGAATTTCATTACATGCCTATGGGAAAACCAACCATATTTGGAAGATTTGTAGATTTTTTTTTTTTTTTTTCAGAGAAGAAAGGCTCACCTTCTTGTTTTTGATTCTCACTAGGTTAGTGTGTGTTCCTATAATCACAGCTCTGACTCCAAATGACTAAATTTCTCAATCAGAAAAAATAGACGCTTTCTAAGCAACTTGGAAGAAAACAGTCATAAAAAAGCAATTGATGGATTTTACTACAGAAGCAACACCTAAAGAGGCAGTGTTTTTACTTTTAGACTCCTGGATTCCCATTCTATAGTCTCTCTCTCTTCTTCTCTTTTTTTTTTTTTTTTTTTTTGAGAGGATAGTTTCATTCTTGTTGCCCAGGCTAGAGGGCAGTGGTGCAATGGCACAATCTTGGCTCAACGTAACCTCGGTCTCCCAGGTTCAAGTGATTCTCCTGCCTCAGCCTCCCCGAGTAGCTGGCATTACAGGCATGCATCACCACATCTGGCTAATTTTGTGTTTTTAGTAGAGACGGGGTTTCTGCATGCTGGTCAGGCTGGTCTCAAACTCCCAACCTCAGGTGATCCGCCCGCTACAGCCTCCCAAAGTGCTGGGATTACAGGTGTGAGCCACTGCTCCTGGCCTCTCTCTCTCTGCTTTTAAACACCCTCCTTTTGCAATAGATGCCCAAACAGATGTTTATTACTTGTTCTTTCTTTGGCCTCAAACAGTGTATGTATTCTTGATATAATTTGTAGAATGTGAAATGTAAGTTGAACTACCAAATAAGGTCTTCCAGGGTTAGAAAACTGCAGGAAGCCTTTGATGGTAACCCCAAAGGCTTTGTATATTTGATCACTTGTGATCTAACCCTGTAAGAAGAGCTCAGAAACCACTATGAAAAGATTTGTTCAGTGTCTCTGTGTTGCTGTAGGTTCTGGAGTCTAAGGATGCAAAGATGAATAAGATAAATTCTCAGGGTGCAGCTATAATCTTGTTTTCTGGTATATGACATCTTTTTTTTTTTTTTTTTTTTTTTGAGAAGGAGTCTTGCTCTGTCGCCCAGGCTAGAGAGCAGTGGCGTGATCTCGGCTCACTGCAGCCTCTGCCTCGCAGGTTCAAGTGATTCTCCTGCCTCAGCCTCCTGAGTAGCTCACACTACAGGCGAGCGCCACCATGCCCTGCTAATTTTTGTATTTTTAGTAGAGACAAGGTTTCACCATGTTGGTCAGGATGGTCTCGAACTCCTGACCTCGTGATCTGCGCACCTCGGCCTTCCAAAGTGCTGGGATTACAAGCGTGAGCCACCACGCCCGGCCTGACATCTTTCTTTAACTTCTCTCAAATACTGGGTTTTTGTCCATAACCACTTTTATCATTACTGAGGGCTTGGTGTTATAAAAGATACTTTGATTCTTTCAGAAACCAATCCATTCAGTAAAGAACTCCTTTTTTTTTTTCTTTTTTTTTTTGAGACAGAGTCTTGCTCTGTCGCCCAGGTTGGAGTGCGGTGGCGCAATCTTGGCTCACTGCAACCTCTGTCTCCTGGGTTCAAGCAGTTCTTCTGTCTCAGCCTAAGTAGCTGGGACTACAGGGTGCCCACCACTATGCTCGGCTAATTTTTTTGTATTTTTAGTAGAGACAGCGTTTTATTATGTTGGCCAGGATGGTCTCGATCTCCTGACCTTGTGATCTGCCCTCCTTAGCCTCCCAAATTGCTGGGTTTACAGGCATGAGCCACCGCGCCTGGCCTAAAGTACTCCTTTTTCTTTAAATTTGCTGTTAGACATAAGGAACAGTTTGCCCTGCCATTCTCACCTCCAAGAGTATTCTGAACATTGAATTTGGAAAGAAACTTGAAAATTGGACATTTGGTTTTGCCCTTGGAATGGAAACTATCATGTAGAGTAAATGATCCTTGTGATTTTCTCACCTCTTTAAATTCCCAAAACACAGGAGATTAAAAACACAGGTTTCAGCTCTTCATAGTGCTTTTTTTTTTTTTTTTTTTTTTTGAGACGGAGTTTCGCTCTTGTTACCCAGACTGGAGTGCAATGGCATGATCTCGGCTCACCGCAACCTCCGCCTCCTGGGTTCAAGCAATTCTCCTGCCTCAGCCTCCTGAGAAGCTGGGATTACAGGCACGCGCCACCATGCCCAGCTAATTTTTTGTAGTTTTAGTAGAGACGGGGTTTCACCATGTTGACCAGGATGGTCTCGATCTCTTGACCTCGTGATCCACCCGCCTCGGCCTCCCAAAGTGCTGGGATTACAGGCGTGAGCCACCGCGCCCGGCCCATAGTGCTTGTTTAAATTGCTGACCAGAGGGTACCAACAAGGCTGTCATCGGGCTCCCGGCTCAGCATCATCTGCATGTGGTCATCTGCACAGTCCTCTCCTCTAGCAGGAAACACCGCAGATTTGCATATTAAAAAGCGCCCTGGTGCTGAAATGAACCACTTTCTTGAACATGAAAGCTGTCTTCCACAGCCTCGGGCAGCAGGGCACCTCTGAGTGGATGCTGGGTCCACCATGGGTCTTGATGTGTGATGGCGGCATTTCCACTTGGTCTGTGTAGCAGGAACGACTTTTTCCATAAAGCAATTTTCCTTTTGAAATATGTAATTGTTGAAACTAGGTGGTTTCAAATCAACTGCATAGAGTAGCAAGTACAGGGTTGTCTCATTTATGGTGCCCTTGGAGGTGCCGGGATGAGGGTTTCAGCGGGATCATTTCCCTCACATACTGTCTGGCTTCTGCTTCTGTGGACACTGCTTTGTACTTAATTTAGACAGACTGTGAATACATCTTTTTTATAAATGCCTTTCAAATTCTTGGTAAGATGTAATTTTGGTAGCTGATTGCAGATTTTCCTGTATTTGTCAGATTAATAAAGACCGCATGAATCCAGCTGTGCTAGTTTTCTTACATGAAAGTATCATAATGTGTAAATAACACTTTTTTCAAGAAACTGGAAGCAAATGCATTGTTTCTAAACTCCTAAGAAAGTGGTATGGATTATAGCATGCCACACTTCTGAAGAGTACAATATTAAATCTGCTTATAAAAAGCCTCAAAGCGGGGGCTGGACACAGTGGCTCATGCCTGTAATCCCAGCACTTTGGGAGGCTGAGGTGGGTGGATCACCTGAGATGAGGAGTTCGAGACCAGCCTGGCTAACATGTTGAGACCAAAAATTAGCCAGGCATGGTGGCGCTTGTCTGTAGTTCTAGCTACTCGGGAGGCTGAGGCAGAAGAATCGCTGGAACCCAGGAGGCTGAAGTTGCAATGAGCCGAGATCATACCACTGCACTCCAGACTGGGTGACAAGAGCAAAATGCCTCAAAAAAAAAAAAAAAAAAAAAAAAGCCTCAAAGCAGCTATTCTTAATACTTTCTGAAAGGTATTTTTTCTAATAACTTTCATACTAATATAAATATGTCAGAGCAAACTATAAACATAAGACATGTATGTTGTACAATTCAGAAAAGTGCTGGAGGATTATTTTTAAAAAATTATGTAGGTCACACTAATGGGGAAAAGCCACACTACTTTTTCTTTTTTTTTTGAGACAGAGTCTCGCTCTGTCACCCAGACTGGATGCAGTGGCACGATCTCAGCTCACTGAAAACTCTGCCTCCTGGGTTCAAGCAATTCTCCTGCCTCAGCCTCCTGAGTAGCTGGGATTACAGGTGCATGCCACCACACCCAGCTAATTTTTGTATTTTTAGTAGAGATGGGGGTTTCACCAGGTCGGTCAGGCTGGTCTTGAACTCCTGACCTTGTGATCCACCCACCTTGGCCTCCCAAAGTGCTGGGATTATAGGCATGAGCCACTGCTCCCGGCCTGTACAACATTACTTTTATTGACCTGGTAGAGCATAGAATGTCCTCTCACTCTGTCCCCAAACTCAATAAAACCTTTTGTTTCTAAACAGTAACACATACAGTGTTAGAAATGATTAATCAGAAATATGTTTATAGCAGAAAAACCACAGTTGGCCATGGTATTCAGAAGAGGCGGTTAAATTGATGTGTTCCCGGCTACCTCTGCTAAGGGCATCGGGAAGTAGGGAGTGTTTAATCCCTATTTTGGGAATTGGAGGCATCGTTCTTTTTTTTTTTTTTTGAGACAGAGTTTCACTCTTTTTACCCAGGCTGGAGTGCAATGGCGCGATCTCGGCTCACCACAACCTCCGTCTCCCGGGTTCAGGCAATTCTTCTGCCTCAGCCTCCCGAGCAGCTGGGACTACAGGCACGTGCCACCATGCCCAGCTAATTTTTTGTATTTTTAGTAGAGACGGGGTTTCACCATGTTGACCAGGATGGTCTCGATCTCTTGACCTCGTGATCCACCCACCTCGGCCTCCCAAAGTGCTGGGATTACAGGCTTGAGCCACCGCGCCCGGCCTTCATCGTTCATTTTCATGGCTCTTTTAGGCAGTGTCCATGGAGTCTCCTACAGAGGCGTCAGGACTTGGGAAAGGTTTCTGAGTTTTAGGGGTCCTGACAGTGGTGTTCGTGATGAGAATAGGAGGGACTTTGAGCAGGGTTGAGAAGCAAGGGTAATGAAGCTGGGCTTCCTGTGTCTCTAGGTAAGTTGCGTATCCATCAGCCCATGCCTCACCTCCCAGGAGATCCTTCTGTATGTGGTGTGGAGGGTAGCTTAGGATCTGGTTAAAAGTGAAATGACAGCATACTTGAGTGCTAGTGCAATGTTGACGTGCCAGTTGAACGGCAGTGCCAAGTAAAGGAGAGATCCACAAAAGCAGGGGTTTAAAATCAGAAATTTCTCAGAAAATTTGTTGTTGTTCTGGAAACAAGGTCTGGCTCTGTCGTCCAGTCTGCAGTGTAATAATGTGATCATGGCTTACTGCAGTGTTGAACTCCTGGGTTCAAGTGATCCCCCCACTCAGCCTCCTGAGTAGCTCGAACTGCAGGTGAACACCACGTTTTGTAAATGTGGCTTCTCTGGCTCTCAGGTTACTTCTGTGGGCATCCAGAAATTAATTCCAGGATATTTTAGGGCCTTCAGCCTCTGTCAGACCTGAAAGAGAAGCCAGGCTGCGCAGGTTAATGTGCTACCGACGGCACAGGCTGTTCACACTGGCGATGTGGGGTGCTGCCCGCTACGGCAGGGTGCCCCATTGTTTCAGATGGGCCCATGGTGACGGAGTCAGAGCAGCCCACTCGAGGGAGGAGGCCAGGACCCGGCTCCTCTGCCTGTCCACACATGGCAGGTCAACCTTTGGGGACTCTGCTTTCTCAACTGTTAAGGACAGAATTCCCTCTTTCCCCTCTTGTGCTCTGGATAAATTCATGAGATAAGGCATAGACATGTTGCAAGTGATTATGCAACTTTTATCATTAAAGATATGTAATAACACTTAAGGTTCGCCAGCATACTCCAAGCATTTGGTAATTTTTGCATGAATTGATTTTTGGTTTTAAGTCAAAACGTATTTTGGTAAACATTCCTGTGAAGGGAGGCCCATTCTAAGTCTCAGACAGAGCTGGAGTGCCACCAAGACCAGGCCTGGGGTCCCGCTGTTCTGCCAGCCAACTGATGGGCTCCCCTGTCTCTTCCTGGCAGTGCTCCATGGCAGTGGGAAGGAGGATGAGGCCTCGCCACCCCGAAGAGGGCCCCCTGGCCCGCCTCAATGCTGGAGACAAGTCTGGCCCCATCTTCCCACTGGGACCTGGGCCAACCCAGATGTTTCCCACAGCCTCTCCCTCCACTCCTCGCTTCCAGGATGGGCCCAAAAATACGCCCAACTCCAGCCTATTTTTCTCACTCCAAGCTCCTTCCTTTCTAGATTGCTTTGCCTGAGGATTCTGCCCCAGGCTGGGAGGGGCTGGGGACCCAATTCTCCCATTTCCCTGCGGTTTGGCAGGAGTCTTCCCTCACCCGTGTAGCTCTCAGAGCAGGCTCTGCCTTTGTCTACAGACTGTGGCTCCCTGGACAGGCAAAGGAGAATGCCTCGGTCACCCTGATGCCTCCAAGCCCGGTGACAGGAGCTAAGGATGGCAGGTAGAGATCTTGGAGCCACCTTGCGGCTGCCCGACCCTCCTGGGAGCTTGAGTGCTGCCCCATTTCTGAAGCTCCTGGCAGCTGCTCAGTAAATGGTGAGTCAATGAAGGACTGTAGGGGTGGCTGCAGCGTCTGCGGGAGGGGATTTCCGTGCAGAATGATGTAAATAGGGCATGTGTGTGGGAATGTGTTTTGAGTAAGAACAAACATTAACCAGCTTTTGTTTCTGTTGACAACGCTGTGCTGAAGAGTGCGGAGCCCAAGTCAACCGGCCTTATCCCCTCAGGAGACCTGAATTTATAAACAGTGGTCAGGATGAATCCAAACAGGATTCCTCCCCCTGGTCACGTTTGTGACATCTGGAGAAATGTATGGGTTTGTCCTGGGTCAGTGTCACCACATCGGATGCAGGGAGAATTAAGGATAGTGAGGTTGTTAATATGTACCGAATTTAACCAAGAAAAGCCCCAGAGGAAGGTACTGGCCCATAAAACCAATGTCCCTTGAGCATGTCCCTTGATATGCCACAGCATGTCCCTTAATATACTGCAAACACTATGCTTAGCCCATCACAGGCATTGGCTCCTGTCCTTACCCCACGTCCTTACCCCACCCTACACATAGGGCCTGTTAGTCCCATTTTACAGAGGAGGAGGAGAGGGAGGGGGAGGGGGAGAGGCGCTCCCAGGGTCACAGTCTGCAGGTAAGTGGGAGAGGCTGCGCCCCCAGCACTGTCCAGGACGGGGACACGACCCCATTTCTGTTGAACTGAATCTTTGTCTGAGTGGGCCTTGATAATGTAGAGTCTCACAACCTCCCTCAACTTTCTCACGAAAGCTGCTCAAGCGACAGAGGACAGAGACACTGAGGGGCGTGGACACAGTCCAAGCCTCAGGTAGAGATTTCTCTGGAGTTTCACAAAAATCAAAACTTTATTTAATGATGTATGCTTTTTGTTGTCTTACTGGGTAAAATATTTAAAATGTACCATCCTAACCGTTTTTGAGCGTACATTTGGTGACATTAAGTACCTTCGCAGTGATGTGTAACCATCACACGCCCATCTCCAGTACTCCTTGCTCACCGCAAAATGGCTCCCCACTCCCCGCCACAGCCTCCAGCACCCCCAGCTCTGTCTCTGTGAATTTGACTATTCGAACCTCACAGGAGTGGAATGACCCAGTGTTCATTCTTCTGTGACTGGCTTATTTCACTTAACATAAAGTCCTTGAGGTTCATACATGTTGGTGTTTTAATGTTAAAAAAAAAAAAAAGGTCGGGCGTGGTGGCTCACACCTGTAATCCCAGCACTTTGGGAGGCCGAGGCGGGTGGATCACGAGGTCAAGAGATCGAGACCATCCTGGTCAACGTGGTGAAACCCTGTCTCTACTAAAAATACAAAAAATTAGCTGGGCATGGTGGCATGTGCCTGTAATCCCAGCTACTCAGGAGGCTGAGGCAGGAGAATTGCCTGAACCCAGGAGGCGGAGGTTGCGGTGAGCCGAGATCGCGCCATTGCACTCCAGCCTGGGTAACAAGAGCGAAACTCCGTCTCAAAAAAAAAAAAAAAAAGGTCGGGTGTGGTGGCTCACACCTGTAATCCCAGCACTTTGGGAGGCTGAGGCGGGCAAATCACAGTGTCAAGAGATTGAGACCAGCCTGGCCAACATGGTGAAACCCCATCTCTACTAAAAATACAAAAAAGTTAGCCAGGCATGGTGGCAGGTGCCCGTAGTCCCAGCTACTCAGGAGGTGGAGGCAGGAGAATCGCTTGAACCCAGGAGGCGGAGTTTGCAGTAAGCCAAGATCGTGCCACTGCACTCCAGCCTGGTGATAGAGTGAGACTCTGTCTCGGGAAAAAAACACACACACACATTAAAAAACGGCTGGGTGTAGTGGCTCATGCCTGTAATCCCAGCACTTTGGGAGACCAAGGCAGGTGGATCACTTAAGGCCAGGAGTTTGAGACCAGCCTGGCCAACATGGCAAAGAGCTGTCTCTACTAAAAATACAAAACTTAGCTGGGCATGGTGGTGGGCGCCTGTAATCCCAGCTACTTGAGAGGCCGAGGCACAAGAATTGCTTGAACCTGGGAGACGGAGGTTACAGTGAGCTGAGATCACGCCACTGCACTCCAGTCTGGGTGACAGAGCGAGACTCCATCTCAAAAAAATAAAATAAAAATAAACAATAAAGACAGGCATTTGGGGCTCATGTGTTGGGAGGCCGAGGTAGGAGGATTGCTTGAGGCCAGGAGTTTAAGAACAGCCTGGGCAACATAGCAAGACCCTGTCTCTAACTTAAAAAAAAAAAAACAATGACACCGTCATAAACCATCACCAGGTCAGGTACGGTGGCTTGGGCCTGTAATCCCAGTACTTTGGGGGGCTGAGGCAGGTGGATCACCTGAGGTCAGGAGTTTGAGACCAGCATGGCCAACATGGCAAAACCCCATCTCTACTACAAGTACAAAAATTAGCCGGGCGTGGTGGTAGCTGCCTGTAATCCCAGCTACTCGGAAGGCTGAGGCAGCAGAATCACTTAAACCCAGGAGATGGAGGTTGCAGTGAGCTGAGATCCTGCCACTGCGCTCCAGCCTGGGCGACAAGAGCAAGAATCTGTCTAGAAACAAAACAAAACAAAAAAAACACCAAAAATATTTAACACCACTACACAGTCCTAATCTTAAAGTTGATGTTCCCAGAAGCTGTGTCTTTTTATCCAGTGTCTTCTTGTGATCCTAAGGTAACAAGCCCTGGTGCCAGAGGCACTGACCAGCCAGGCCTCAGCTCCCAGCTCTGGCCAAGCAGGACAGCCCCGTCGCAGCCGCTCCGTGCTGGTGCTCCCGGAGGCCTGTGCTGGAGGCCCAGGTGGACGCAGGTGTGTGCCACACCTCTTCCGAGAGGATGTCGCTGCCAGCTTTCTGCTGCCCCACTTTATTCTCAGAGTTTGGGTGGTGGGTTCCTGGGAATTTTCAATTTTAATGTTGATGTTTATTTACATCAATCTATTGTCTTTCTTTTAAAAATGAGAGGCTGCCATGCAGGAAGGTTGGCTTGCCCGAGATGTCACGGCCAGTAAGTGTGTGCAGCAGACCAAGACTTCAGGACTCCCTTCCCCCTGCCCCCAAGCTTGGGCCACATTCACAGCACCACCAGGACGTGATGCCAGTAGGCCACCCCGCCACCACATCATATGAATGCTGCTCATCGGAATCCCATCTGCTCTGCAGTTAAGTTGCTTTTAATGTGCAAAATTCAGAAAGCTCTGAAAATGGAAAGGTTTCTTATAAATCTGTCCATAATACCTGACTGAGCTGCTGCTGTAAGGCCATTTAGAGTCTTTTGCCCATTAGGAGGACATTTGTGAGTTTTGCAGCAGAGCTATGAGTGTGTATGTGTGGTTGTTTTGCTCATTTATTTTGATTAAAGAGGGCTTCTGGCCATTCGCAGTGGCTCACACCAGTAATCCCAGCACTTTGGGAGGCCAAGGTGGGCGGATCACTTAAGCCCAGGAGTTTGAGACCACCAGCCTGGGCAATGTGGTGAGTGAACCCCGTCTCTAACAAGAAAAACACACACACACACATAAAAAACAAAAAGCTGGGTGTGGCAGTGCATGCCTGTAATTCCAGCTACTTGGGAGGCTGAGGTAGGAGGATTACTTGAGGCCAGGAACCAGAGGTTGCAGTGAGCCGAGATAGTGAAAAGAAGCCTTCCAACCTGCTGGGACTATTCTATAATATGCAGTTTAGTAACTTCTAAAGCCTGGAAGATTCTCAATTCTGAAACACATTTGGCCCCAAGAGTTTCTGATAAGGGATTGGGAC
This sequence comes from Sapajus apella, assembly GCF_009761245.1. Lineage (NCBI taxonomy): Eukaryota > Metazoa > Chordata > Mammalia > Primates > Cebidae > Sapajus > Sapajus apella. The sequence goes on from NW_022437347.1 coordinate 56,314, forward strand.
CTAGATATATAGAACAGAATTATAGTGATATGAGGCAGGAGCAGTGGCTCACACCTGTAATCCTAGCACTTTGGGAGGTGGAGGCAGGTGAGTCATAAGACCAGCCTGGCCAAGATGGTAAAACACTATCTCTACTAAAAATTACAAAAAAATTAGCCTGTCACAGTGGCAGGCACCTGTAATCACAGCTACTTGGGAGGCGGTGGCAGGAGAATCACTTGAACGTGGGAGGTGGAGGTGGCAGTGAGCCAAGATGGCACCATTGCACTCCAGCCTGGGCAACAGACCAAGACTCTGTCTCAAAAAAAAAAAAGAAAAAAAGAATTATAGTGATATGAAAGCTGTAAAAATAAAGAGCTTAGACCCTGTTTTGTGTCTGTACATCTTTCTGTGGCATTATATTATAAAGCAGGGGTCCGGGATAACAGGTCCCCGCAGAAATGAGAGCCAGAGAAGCACTGCAAAAAAAACAAAAGGAAAGTTATTTCCCCTGCTTCAGCTTCAAGGAAGCCTTGTTTTAGGACTGCGAGGCGCTTGCCCACTGACTTCTGGGTTGTGTTTCCAGGCCTTTGGCCCAAGGCACAGGCTGCCTCTCAGTGTCCGGGGCTAAGAACCATTCCAGTACAGAGGCTGAAGCCACGGGGGAGATGAGAGGTGCCCCAGGATCGTGGTGGAGGGCAAGACCCACGGCCTTGACCGCTGCCTCCGGGGCTGCCACTCCAGGGCCCCTCTCTGTGACAGCCCACCAGGGACGGCACCAGGGACCACAGATCCTGGCTTGCAAGAACCACCACAAGAGAACAGGGACTTGCTGCCCTCTGCAACCATCCGAGGGGCCACCACGAAGCCACAGGACACCAGGCTTGCCTGGGAGGCTGGGGTGCCCACCTGGAGCCTCGAGACCCAGAGACACCCTCGAGGCCTGTGTTCTCTCTCACGTGGACTCCACACCTTCCACCGGCCTTTTGTGGGGGTCTGGGCCAGGAGCTGCTTTCTCCTTTGGGAAGTGAAGGTGGGTTCCTCACAGCAGCTCCCTTAATGTCTCAACCAGCTTCTCCAAAGGAGGCCGTGGTCAGTCCCTGTGGCTGGGGTTTGTGTTCCCCTGTGGGTGGAGGGGATGAGCTCTTGCAGGCTGGAGCCACTGGCTGGGAGCCCGTCGGGAGCCGCATTGGAAAGCCCCTTCCTTTCCCACTGTCTTCTGCTCTCCTTCCCCAGGCACTGTCCTGCCTCCACGAAGCCTCTCCCCCGTCCTGGTGCCCTTTCCGGGATCCGAGTGATAGTGGGCCCGATGTCACTGGGGGGACATCCCAGGAATTCCTGTTCTTCTCCTCTGGATGGCCCTCTGGTCTTCCGCAAGGGTGAGAGGAGCTGTCACATATTTCTGTCTCAGCTTTAAGGATAAAATTCCCCTCCCAAGGCCAGGCAGCTGATCTCCTACAGCCACTTGTTAGAGACACGGAGCCCTGAATTCCCACTTGGGTGGTCTTGCGTGGTGCTTCAGAGACCTGACTTGGATATGGCAACTCGTGGGGGGAAGGAGGGTTGAGATGGCATCTGGAAGCACAGACCGGAGTAGAAAGGCAGGCTGGCTGCAGGGGTTTTAACCCCCACCTTCCCGCCATCCCCAGCATTTGAATGACTTATTAAGGGAAATAAGCATATGTATTGGGGGGGCGGGGAGTAGTTAGAGAAATAAATGTAGACAGCCTCAGATGTGGAGTATCTTGTCTTTTTTCCTTTGGATTCTTAGTGAGCTGTAGCACAGGTTCTATGACTTTTTTATTTGAGACAGAGTCTCGCTCTGTCTCCCAGGCTGGAGTGCAGTGGCACAATCTTGGCTCACTGCAACCTTACCTCCCTGGTTCAAGTGATTCCCCTGCCTCAGCCTCCCAAGTAGCTGGGATTACAGGCACATGCTGCCATGCCCAGCTAATTTTTTTGTATTTTTAATAGAGACGGGGTTTCGCCATGTTGGTCACACTGGTCTTGAACCCCTGACCTGAGGCAGTCTGCCTGCCTCGTCCTCCCAAAGTGCTAGGATTATAGGCATGAGCCACCAGGCCCAGCCAGGTTCTATGACTTTTATAGTAAAAATGTTTGAATACTGATTGTACAATTCATTTTAGTCTAAATTGACACACGCAGTGCTAGAATGTAAGTCCCCACTAGAGTGTAAACTCCCCGAAAGCAGAGACGACCTAGTGTGTGCTGGAGCCCACGCCTGGAGCTGACTGTCCCCCAACTCCACATCTGGTAACATCACCTTGGTACCTTGAAAAGAGCCGTGGAGGGAGCATCTACAGCAAACACCATGGAAAAGAAGCGACCCTGCACCGCAGTGCTGCCTCTCCTGCGGTGAGTGAAGGTTAAACAGTTACCACCACTGGACAGGTCTATCCCAGCCTCCAGCACACAGTAGGCACCCAGATGTTCGAATGAACAACCTCCGCATAAGGAAGAGGGAAGCAGCATCCTCTAAATTCAGTTCAATGGGAGTTCAATAAATATCCTGTCCTGGTGGACGTGTGTTTTCTGGGGCAGCTTGCCATCTGAACTTCCACCTGGGACCCTGCCAATTCTTGTTTCTCAGATCCTGGCCATCAGGTTACAGGTATGTTCCTGTGGGCTGATTCCTCAGCCCTCCTGTCAATCTGCCATCTTCCAATGCCCTTCCTCTAAGCAACTCTATTTTTTGTTTGTTTTGTTTTGTTTTTGTTTCTGGAAATGGAATCTCACTCTGTCCCAAGCTGGAGTGCAGCAGTGTGATCTTGTAACCTCAATGCAACCTCCACCTCCTGGGTTCAAGCAATTCTCCTGCCTTGGCCTGCTGGGTAGCTGGGACTACAGGTGTGTGCCACCACGCCCGGTGCAATGAGCTCAGGCAATCCGCCCGTTTCGGCCTCCCAAAGTGCTAGGATTACAGGCGTTAGCCACCACTCCCGGCCTGAAGCAACTCTTCTGTTTAAGTTGACTCAGTCCTTTTCTGTGGTATGCAACCAAGAACCCCGAGGGTCAGTTCAGGTCCTTTGAGAGCAGAGGCCGAGATGGGACTAGACTTGTGAAAGATCTACAGGGGAACACCTGTGAGGATAAACCGCAGGAGGAGGCACAGGGGGAGTACAGAATGTGGTGAGGGGCTGAGAGCAGCCGCCAAAGGCTGTTCACCAGCTACGCTTCTCACAGCCCCTGTCTGGAGGCAAACCTTCAGGGCTACCATGAACCTCTGGTACAAAGTGTAATATGAAAATCGATTTCTGCTCTTGCAACGTTCACAATTATGAGAGAGACAGAGAAACAACTCTACCACTGCAGTAGTTTGAAAGTGCTAGGGCAAAGCCTGGGACCAATGGGAGCGCAGAGGGAGATGTACAGGAAGGCTTCCTGGAGGAGGCGAACCCTGGGAGCCCAGAGGCGCTTGGCATTTTGCCCTCTTTCTTCTCTCCAGCCATCCATCCCTACCCAACCACACAAAGAAATCTGGCCACTTCTTTCTTAGCCTCATCCTTAGATCTGCTATCCGCAGAGATGATGAAAATGTAGAGAATTGAGGATACACATGGCGGGGAACATGGGACAGAGAAATTAAAATAAATTTTTTTTTAGAGACAAGGTCTCGTCTCGCTCTGCTGCCCAGGCTGGAGTGCAGTGATGCAATCATAGCTCACTGCAGCCTCAACCTCCCAGGCTCAATTGATCTGCCTGCCTCAGCCTTCCAAGTAGCTTGGACCTGCGGTCCCCAACCTTTTGGCACCAGGGACCGGTTTCATGGAAGACAATTTTTTCACAGTTCTGGGGGTGGGGTAGGATGGTTTCAGGATGAAACTGTTCCAAGCTAATGCCTGATCCTGTTCAGATCATCAGGCATAGATTTTCATAAGGAGTGCACAACCTGGATCTCTTTCATGAGTAGTTCACAGTAGAGCTCATGCTCCTGTGAGAATCGAATGCGGCTGCTGATTTGACAGGAGGCAGAACTCAGGCAGTAATGCTGGCTCACCTCCTGCTGAGTGGCCCGGTTCCTAACAGGCCGTGGACAGGTACTGGTCCATGGCCCCGGGGGTTGGGGATCTCTAGTTTGGACTTCAGGCAACTGCCACCATACCTGGCTAAGTAAAAAAAAAAAAAAACCGTAGCGATCAGGGGATCTCACTATGTTGCCTTGGCTAGTTTTGAACTCCTGGACTTAAGCAATCCTCCCGCCTCAGCCTCCCAAAGTGTTGGGATTCCAGGCATGAGCCACTGTGCCCAGATCACAACTTTTATTCAGCATCTAGTAGGAACTTGATGGAAACCAGTTACTTCCCTACTCCACCACCTGCTGTGAGTCTCAAGGGAGCAAGCTGTAGCTTAAGGAGTCGACCTGACCTGCCCAAGTGCACACAATGAAAAGCTGAGGAGCTTTCCCGTCCAGCTCCACCCAGGCTACCCCAAGCCCCAGTGCAAGGGGGTCTCAGGTGCAGCCAGTGAGTGGCACAGGGCCAGCGCAGAGGGGTCTTCACAGCGGGAAGGAAAGTCTTACACACACTCTTTCCTGGCCTCTTCTTTCTAAACCACCCTATTGTAATGCATCAATTCTGTTCACCACATCTCTGTGAGGGAGGCAGAGGAGAAATGAGGCTGGGAGAGAAGTTCCTGCCCAAGCCAGTAATTGGCAGGGCCTCACTGGTGGGTCTAGGACAGCCCCTTACCGCTGCGTGTGGGCTCTGTCCCCAACCTCAGGGCTCTCTTTGCAGCTAGGATGAGGCACAAGAAATCACAGGCCTGAGTGTCTGAGAAGAAGGGATCATAGGAAAAGCAGGGACATGGCAGGAAAGGGAGCTCCTTGGGCCTCAGCTTCCCCCACCCTGCAGCGGGAGAAGCGCTTTCCTCCTACTTAACAAAGGGGACCTTTGACCAAGCTCAGAAAAGTCCCAGCTGGTGGGGGCAGGGAGTGGGGGCTATGGAATGGAAGAAGCGCTTTTCCTTTTAGGAGAGGCTGCATGATTCCACCCCCCTTTCGCCGCCAAGCTTTATCTTTGCCTAAGAATTCACACAACTCCCCAGGGGTCCCGCTACAGCTGCCGTTCCTCTGTCTTCACTGATAGGTAAGAAATGTGTCTGATTTAAACCGGCCATGTTTTAATAAGCATTTTGTCTGAACAGGGAAATGAGCTGCACCAGTGAGGGTGGGGTGGGGGGCTGAAGGGGGAGTGAGCTCCCCAATGGTGGCTTCTCTTTGCCCAAATGAGGCCAAGGGAGAAGTGGGGGGGCCAGCAAGGAGCCGAAGGCAGAAGAGTGTGGGGGAAGGGGAGAAGCCTTTGAGACCTCCCACCAACCTTCCTCCAACCTCCCCCCCCCCCGCCCCCCAACCTCCCTCTTGCCCAGAGCCGGTTTCTAAAGATGAGTGAATTCGAGTTTCAAAAAAGGAGTGGCAGGCAAAGAGTGTCTTGGTTGAGAAAAAAGACAACCAGGAACACAAATGAGGTTGAGGCCATGTGTTGAGCCCCCACCTTGATGCTAATTAGTGCCCTGCCACAGGTGGTGGGACTCACAGCAAGCAAACCACAGCAACAGGGACAGAAACCGAGGGAGCAGGACAGGCACCCAGTTGGCCTGGGGTGGTGTGGAGATGGCTTCCAAAGCAGGTGACATGCCAGGCACTGTGGCACATTGGGAGGCCACTGTGGGAAGATGCCTTGAGATCTGGAGTTCGAGAACAGGTTGGGCAAAATGGCGAGACCTTGTCCCTACTTAAAGAAGAGGGCCGGGCGCGGTGGCTCATGCCTGTAATCCCAGCACTTTGGGGGGCCGAGGTGGGTGGATTACCTGAGGTCAGGAGTTCGAGACTACCCTGGCCAACATGGTGAAGACCTGTCTCTACTGAAAACACAAACATTAGCTGGACATGGTGGCAGGTGTCTGTAATCTCAGCTATTGCGGGAGGCTGAGGCTGGAGAATTGCTTGAACCCAGGAGGCGGAGGTTGCAAGGAGCTGAGATGGCAACATTGCTCCCTAGCCTGGGCAACAAGAGTGAAACTCGTCTAAAAAAAAAAAGAAAGAGAAAGAGAGGAAGGGAGGAAGGCAAGGAGGGAGGGAGGGAGAGAAAGAAGAAAGGAAAGAAAGTGACATTTGACCAGGGTTTTGAGGGCTGAGTAGGGGTTTGAGAGGTGGGGGGATTGGGAGAGTGCATTCTAGGAGTGAGAAAAGGTGCTGGGAGATGCAGCAGCATGTGTGCGGAGAACTCCGTTGTGGCTGAAGAACAGGATCCAGGTGTGGAGGAGAAGGAGGTGGCTGGACACAGAGGCGCGTTGTGTGTAGGGGAGGGATGGGAGGAGCGGACAGGGCAGAGCTAGAAGGCTTGGTCAAGGGGAAATGGGACTGGAGAGGTGACTGGCGCTGACCCAAGAAAGGACAGAAGGGGTAACCACAGAGTGGAGGATGAACTAAGCCTTGGCACAGACTCAAGCGGGTGGAGGCCTGGGGCAACACCGGTCGCCACGGGGGCCTCTCCTAAGGCCCTGTCCACCCTCTGGGATTGGAGATAGGTAAGGGAGACCGGGCGGGGTGGAGGGTGAAGCCAGGCAGCGGCGGGGAGAGAAAGTCCCACCCCTGCGGGCGATCCTCGCAGCCCCGCCGACCTCGCGGGCTTGGGCCTGGGCGGGCACCGACGGAGCGGTCCTGGGCGCGGCCTCCCGGCGCCGGTGAAGACAGGTAGGGAGGCGGAGGGACGGGAAGCCTGCGAACGCCCAGCGGCTGGGGCAGCGCACTCCGGGGGCTTCTGCAGGAAATTGCTCGCCTGGCTCAAGGCGACTGCGGTGTCAGAGAAAGTGGGGGACTGCAGAGGAGACCCGCCCCAGCTCGCTCTCCCGAGGTGGGCGCAGGGTCATCGCTCGGCACCGCGCGCCCCTGGCCGGGCGGGAAGGAAATGTGGGGAGCCGGGGAGCTGGTACCGGGCGGCCCCGGTGTTCACCCTCCGCCTGCTCAGACCTTCCCTCGAGTGGACGCCACTCCTGGGGCATGGTGCAGGCGAGGCCCTGGAGACCGCGCGCCCCTCCCGGGAGGTGCCATTGGGCCGCAGGCCTGGAGCGCCTAGGAGCCCCAGGGGCTACCGGCACCTGCGCGGCCACCCAGGCCTCCCGTGGGAACCGCGCCTCTCAGCCTCGGACGTGCGCGGTGCGTTCCTGGGGTGGGAACGCGGGGCGCCTGGTCAGGGTGGGACCGACGCGGAGGAGGGCGGTGCGCGGGGGCCACGGGGCGAGCGTCGTGCCGACTGCGGCGGTACGGGAGTCAGCTGGGGACGGTGCAGGGGGAGGCTCGGTGGGCGGCCACCCGCCTTCCCACCCTCGCCGGCCTCTGCGCCCTGGGTGCAGGCCGCCACCTTCGGCCCTTGCTCAGCGCAGACGCGTTCCTGAGGAACACCAGGTTGAGGGCGCCCACCCGGTCCTTGCCCTCTGGCGGCAGGGGAGGTCGAAGACCCACGGCCCGCGGAGTCGCCCCGTGACCAGACCCCGGACTGGCCTTGGAGTCGAAGGGGTTGTTTGCCACCAAATGAACCGGAAAAACTGAACTTTTCAGACTTTGGAAAGGCAGATATGGGCTTGAAGTTCAGTGCAATTGCAGCGGAGGCGGTGGTGCTCTGAGTAATTACAAGTAAAATTCTCCTTTCCCCCATCTTCTCCTCAGCCTCGCCTGGCCTAGCCTAGCCCTAGCAGGAGGCTCCTGCTCTGGGAGCGGCCCCCCAACAGAGCAGAGGCTGGGCCCTGGCAGCAACCCCCTCCCTCACCCTCCAACCCCAGGAATCTCCAACCTGACCACGAAAATAATGACTCAATGACTCACTGTGCCAAATTAACGAGTGTGTACATTGTTCAGTGTGCCAGCTTACATTTCTGCTGAGCTTGGCTTCTGTATACTGTCTTTTATTCTTGTAAACAGAAGTCATTTTATACCTTAAAAAAATTTAGAACATTGGTAGCATTACAGATTTTAAAGTTCAAACCTGCAAGCTAGTACTTGTTTAATGTTTTGTACTCAGTGGCGCACATTGCTTATGGCATTCTGTGATACAGCGACATGTATGTACACACACACACACACACACACTGCACAGTGTGTGCACAGACTGGACACCCACACCAGATACCACACACCAGACTGCACGTAGGCCCACCCGCACACTGCACATGTACACTGCATACATGCACACATCAAACCACACAGACTGCACACACACTGTCCAGAGCACATTACACTGTACTGCACACTGCACACACTGCACTGCACACACACCGCACCACACACACTGTACTGTATACACACTGCACCACACACACTGCACTGTATACACACTGTACCACACACACTGCACCACACACTGCATCACACACTGCACTATACACACACTACATCACACACACTGCATCACACACACTACACTGCACACTGCACTATACACACGCTGCACCACACTGCACCACACACACTGCACTATACACACACTGCACTGTATACACACTGCACCACACACACTGCACTCTACCCACACTGTACTATATACACACTGCACTGTACACACACTGCACCACACACTGCACCGTACACACACTGCACTGTATACACACTGCACCACACACACTACCACACACTGCACAGTACACACACTGCACAGTGCATACTCTACACCACACACAC
>NW_022437348.1:0-64773 GCF_009761245.1 Sapajus apella
CTCCCTGTGAGAGTTTAATGCCTCGTGAATGTAGATGGAGCAGGTTTATCCCGTAACCACCCACCATCATCATCCGTGTAAAAATTGTCTTCCATGAAACTGTTACCTGGTGCCAAAAACGTTAGGGACCAATGGTGTAGAGGCAGGTCTGTGCAACTGAAAGGCCAGCAGCTTCTAGTGAATCCCATAATTAATGTCATTTAATGAGCAGTGGAGACTTTGGTCATGAGGGACTTTGTGAATAATTCCTTTCAGTTGGATTCCAAACACTATAAGCTCTTGAGGTGTTTCTAGATAAAGCCCATTGTGCAGAAAATGCAAACACACGCATGGGATCCAGGCAGGAACAAAGCTTCCCTTACAAAGTGGTTTGGCACCTGGAAGGAGCCCTCAGGGTTGCGCACTGGACCCCTTGCTGTCTGCACTTCAGCCAGAGGCCTCAGCCTGATTGATCTTGCAGCAAGAGTGCCTCAATGGGGTCATGGGTTGCAAAAATGCCTGTCATCCTCCAGCTGAGCAAGTCCATCTGCCTGCTTGTCAGTGTCAACCCCATGATGGGTGCACTCTGGAAGATGACAAGATGCACACAAACCTCCCACTTATTATCCACTACCACACACTCAGCTGCAACCTGTGCTCCAGAAAGGGACAGGCGCCTGCAGGGATAAACAGAATGTAAGTATCGTCTTACCTGGGAAAGACACTACCAAATACCGCATGTTTCAGGAAGGTTAACTCATAAATATTCATGAGGTGACTGAAGGGCAGTGGTGGCTGAGGTGACGTGACAGCCTCAGGGCTGCACCTGAGGAGGGCTCCCTCTCCCATGCAGGCTTTTCTTCTGGGACCTGCACCAGGAACTCATACAGGATCAGGAAGTACTCTGAGAACATTCTTCTGTGATGCTGCCTAAAGGGGGAAGATAAAGTACACAAAAGTATTCAATTCTAAACAAAATAGGGCATTTGTTAATAGAGACTATTTCTGAAACCTGTGGGAATCTTGATATCAGCCACCATTATCTGTGAACAAACATTTAAACCCTCCTTCCATGGGGAGGTCAACTAGGTTGGATCTGTTCTTTCATGGATAATATTCCCCAAACTCCTATCCACTCCCTGCATATCCCGATCTCTCAGTGACAAGTTCTCCTCAGCGGAATGTGGTTGAGGTAGTGAGATCTTCTATTTTCCCGTCTTCCGTATTCTCATGTTTCTCTCCTCATCTGAGCTTTAGAAACTCGCCTGCATGTAGTACACGACAGCCCAATGTCTCTCATGGACAAAATAGTGCCCAAAAAACCAACCCTGTGGTTGCCAGTGACCATCGGCAGCCGCCATCCCCTCCACAGCCCTGTGTCGGGACATCAAATGAGTAATTGTGTTAGCAACTTTCTTTGAGAATCATCTTAAAAACTCTGTGTCCCATTTCACATGAAGATGTCATCCATCCATTTTCTCTTCATTGAAAAATGGAGATGAATATCAAATACATGTCGTATGATTATTTTTTTAATTTATAATTGTTACTTTATCACCTTCGGATTTTTGGTCCACACAGAACACTCCACAAATTTTTCTCACTGGTGTTATACCAAAACTGTTATATATTCCAGATACTGAAATAATTTCAACCTACATAATTATTCTAATAATTCTAAGAATTTAGAATTACAATTATCCACACTGTGGCGGTTGTCACCCGGCCTCCTTCAGGTCCTAGATAGTGGAGGCCTCAGGAACTGTTTCTCATTTGTAATGCATTTGCCTCAGCACATTTTGTATTGGGTTATTCAGTTCACCCTTCAAGTTAGTAGGTGGCCTTGCAGATTCTAGCTGACTGTGGTGGAAGTAGATGAGTACATGCTTGACATCTGTGCACAGGGAGAAGTTCTCTGTTGCCTCAGGCAATGGACTGGTCTATTGCACAGTGTACAGTAACCTGAGTTCTCTGCTCAGCCCCTGAGAGAGGGACAAAGCTGGACAGATGTGAGCCACCAAGCCTGACAAGCAAAAGCAGCAGCCTTGATGGAAATGGCCAGGTGAGGAACATCTACTCTGCATGATTTCTTTTGTATTAATAGCTTTAGCATGGTGGCCTTTTCAAATTCCAGTAGTAGTAGTAGTAATATACTGGGCATGTGAGCAGGCCCATGGTCTTCTGTGGAGCTGGAATCACAGAAGCACTGAGACGCGAATCTCATTTTCATGTGCTGTGCAGTGGTGGTGACTCTGTATCAGGTCGTGCAGTTTCACCATCGGGCCAGTAGGTGGTGCTTGCAGGTTAGAGCAGCCTATGGTGGCAGCAGAAGGGTTTATGCTTCACCAGTTGAAGTGGGAAATTTGTCCTTTTCCAGATCTAAGAGGAAAGACTTTTATTTATTTATCATTCCATATGATACTACATGAAAGTCTCTCGAATATAACTTTTATGATGTCGAGATGTGTTCTTTCTATACCCATGTTTTCAGGATTTTCTTTTTCATGAAAGGATGTTTAGTTTCATCAAATGCTTTTTCAGCATCAATTGAAAAAATATATGTAGATTAAAGATCTAAATGTAAAACCTAAAACTATAAAACCTCTGGATAATAACCTAGGAAATACAATTTAGGACACAAGAACTGGGAAAGACTTTATGATGAAAATGCTAGAAGCAATTTAACCAAAATCAAAAATTGACAAATGGGATCTAAGTAAACTGAAGAGCTCCTGTATAGCAAAAGATACTATGAACAGAGTAAACAGGAAACCTATAGAATGGGAAATAAAATATTTGAAACCTGTATGTCTGACAAAGGTCTAACATTTAAAACTTAAATAGAACTTAAACAAACATACAAGAAGAAAAGTGACCTTGAAGCATAAAAAGACACTTTAAAAAAAGACCTACATGTGGCCAACAAGCATAAGAAAAAATGCTGAATATCACTATCGTTAGAGAAATACACATCAAAACCACAGTGAGGTACCATCATACATAAGTCAGAATAGCTAATTAAGAAAATAAATAACATATGCTGCTAAGGTTGCAGGAGAAAAAGGGAACATTTACACGCTTCTGGTGGGCGTATAAATTAGTTCAACCATTGTAGAAAGCAGTGTGGTGATCTCTCAAATAACCTAAAACAGAAGTTTCATTTGACCCAACAAACCCACAGCTGGACATATGCCTAAAGGAATATAAACATGTAGGTTCATTGCAGCACTATTCACAATATCATAGTCATGGAATTCACCTAAATGCTCATCACTGGCAGAATGGATAGAGAAAAATGTGGTCCATATAACCATGGACTACTATGCAGCTAAGAAAAGAAAGAAATTATGTCCCTTGAAGGAACATGATGGAACTGGAGGTCATTACTCTTAGCAAACGAATGTAGGAACAGAAAAAAGATGTGTTCTCACTTATTTGTGGGAGATAAATAGTGAGAAATATTCTCTTAGGGCTTGAGTCTTCCTTATTCAAAAAAATCATTCTAAATAAGTGTACACAAGTTGCTGATATGCATTTAAATATTCTTTTTTATCTGGACCATTTATATCACTTAATAAAGCAATAAGAACTATATGTAAAAGTGGGATTCTAGGATAATAATTATCTTAATAGTGAGAATATGAAAGATATGGATGGTTTTATTAATTCAATAGGTACAAAACTGTGGGAGACACTATATTCCAATGAATAAGATATTAGTATTTCAGAGCTAAGTAGTGTGTCCTATGTTGTGTGTGTGACTTGGCAGTGGTGGATTCAAGAGTGTGGCAGGTGCACAGAGGATCAGAAATCAATATGGAAAGATGACCATCTATGGACATGAATTAAAAGTATGTAAACAGTTCAAATAATTATATTTAATGGAGTTTGAAATAAAACTCAAACTTATTCAAAATGCAACTTACTTGGTAATTATTTGGGGACCTATGAAGTCATCAAAAAAATCAAATTCCTATTCCTATTTCAAATCCTGATTTCTTCTGTCTGGGAGGGAAAACTCAGAACCCATCACACATTACAGGGCAAACCTGTAAACCAAGAGTCTTTCCATTGAAGAGCCTGGAAGCTCAGGACTCTCAGGCAGGTGCTGGGGACCCTGTCTTGGGAGTGCCCAGCAGATCTCAGAACTGTCCATGGGCCCTGCTGGACACTCATGTGGATAACTATTTGCCACTTTTCAGTGTTACCAGTGAGCTGTGACTGTTCCTAATGGGACCAGGATGGAATCAAGGTCCCTGCTCAATGTCAGAGACAGTGATGGTCCCAGATACAATCCAGGTAATCTCTATGCCAATAAAATGCGGGTTCACAGTGAGGAGCACATCCTGGGGTGGGTGGGGCTTGTTCTTCAGTGGGAAGAGTGCTGTCCACAGAAAGCTTAGACATGGGGCACGGGATGCATTTCCTCAGGCAGGATTAGGGATTGGTCTCTCAGCATCCCACTCTTGTATGGCTGAGGTGGCATCTGTGTTTTCCTTCTTGTCCTAGATCAGGCTTTAAGCTGTGAAATACCGTGCCTCATGAATATGCAAATGACCTGGGGTCTTCTGAGATAAATATAGATGCGTTGGTTCCCTGCAAGCCTCACCCAACAACCACATCCCTCCTCTAAAGAAGCCCCAGTGGGCAGAGCGCATCACCATGGACTGGACCTGGAGGATCCTCTTTCTGGTGGCAGCAGCTACAGGTAAGGGGTTTCCTAGTCTCAAAGCTGAGGAAGGGATCCTGGTCCAGTCAAAGAGGATTTTATCCACTTCTGTGTCCTCCCCACAGGTGCCCAGTCCCAGGTGCAGCTGGTGCAGTCTGGGGCTGAGGTGAAGAAGCCTGGGTCCTCAGTAAAGGTCTCCTGCAAGGCTTCCAGATACACCTTTGCCAGCTATGGCATGCAGTGGGAGCGACAGGCCCCTGGACAAGGGCTCGAGTGGATGGGATGGATCAACACCAACACTGGTGCCACAGGTTATGCACAGAAGTTTCAGGGCAGAGTCACCATGACCAGGGACATGTCCACAAGCACAACCTACATGGAGCTGGGCAGCCTGAGATCTGAAGACACGGGACCATGTATTACTGTATGAGAGACACAGTGTGAAAACTACATCCTGAGAGTGTCAGAAACCCTGAGGGAGGAGGCAGCTGTGCTGAGCTGAGGAGATAAAAGTGGTTATTAAGTTCAAGGCTGTTTACAAAATGGGTTATATATTTGAGAATAAAGAACAATAGAAACAAGTACATACTCTAATTGTAAGAGAAATATTCCATTCAATAATCATCATATAAGCCAAATTCACAGAGTGGGAAAGGCCACACTCAATACAGTTGATGCAAACATTCCATGAAGGTGGTACTATGAACAAGGTTTCAAATTAGAGGAATAAATAATTTGCAGCATGGTTACTTGATCATGTTTTAAAACTAAGTATGACTCTTCAAATAGTGACAAAGATTTCTTTCAAATGTTTTTGTCACTCCATATCACAAAATCTGTTTTAGAATTACAATGAAATTGCTTGGAAGGTTTGAGAATTCCCATGAGTCCTTGCCCTACATAGGCAGAGCCTTCTCCACTACAACCTTCCTGCACCTCAGTAACAAATAAGTTACAATGGATGAATCCACAAGGACACTTAATTCTTTATTTTTCTGGTGATCCCCTAGTATAACAAGCCTAAATTATCTCGGAGCACCATAGGATTTTTCAGTAGCTTTCTGGAAATGATATTTGTTAGAGGGAAGTGGGTGAGGCTATGTACACATATAAATTTAGAGCTTATTGTACTTCTGGTTTACAATGCCCCTTCCCAAAGAGTAAGATTTTTAAGCTTCTAGCATCAGGTTCATGTCTTTAAAAGGTCAGTAAGTTCTGATGAATCCCATAATGGACATACTTTACTGAGATTTGTAGACCCTGGCAATGAGAGACTCCATGTGTGATGTCCTGGAGTTACATTAGATACAATGGAACCTCTTGGGTGATGGTTCTGAATAAGGCAGTTCATGCAGCAAATGCAAACGCATGCATGGGACCCAGGCAGGAACAGAAGCTTCCCTTTACAAAGTGGGTGGGCACCTGGAAGGAGCCCTCACAGGGGTGGGCACTGGTCACCCTTGCTGACTGCACATTAGCCAGAGGCATGATCACGCTTGATCTTACAGGGAAAGAGCAGCACTGAGGTCATAGGTTATGAAAATGTTTGTCATCTTCCAGCTGTGCAAGTCCATCTGCTTGCCTGTGGGTGTCACCCCCATGGTGGGTACACTCTGGGAGATGATAAGATGCACAAAAACATACTCCCACTAATTACCCAGTACCACACAATCAGAACCAACCTGTGCTCCAGAAAGGGATACTTGGATGCGGAAACAAAGAGAGCTTAAGGGTTTTCTCACCTGGTGAATATACTGCCCAAAACCACACTTTGCAGTAAGATTAGCTCAGAGATGGTTACCAAGTGACTGCAGGGTGATGGTGGGTGAGGGACGTGACAGCCTCAGGGTTGCACATGAGGAGGGCTCCCTTCCCATGCAGGCTTTTCTTCCAGGACCTGCACATGAGGAGGGGTCCCTTCCCATTCAGGCTTTTCCTCCAGGACCTGCACCAGGAGCTCAAGAAGGATCAGGGAGAATTCTGAGAGCATCCTACTGTAGTGCTGCCTAGAGAAGAAGAATAAACTATGAAAAATACAACTGAGTAAAGTTTGCACATTTGTTTATGAAAACTGTCTTTCTGAAAGCTTGAAAAGGTCTTGAAATACCCCTGATTAGCTGAGGACAAACATTTAAACCCTCCTTCCACAGGGAGTCCCAGCAGGTTGGGTGTGTCCTCTGATGGATGATCTTCCCCAGACCTTTCTTCCCAGCTCATACCTGCTCTCTGTGTAAAAAGTTCTCTTTCGTGGAATGTGGTTGATGATGTGAGGTCTTCAATTTTCTCATCTTCTGCGTGGCCATGCTATTTTCCTCATCTGAGGTTTAAGAACTCACCTGCATGCAGAACATGACAGCCTAAATCTCTTGTGGACAAAACAGTAACAAAGGCACCCACCAGTGTAGAGCATCCCATGTTGCCGACAGCGACCACCAGGGGTCAACGTCCTCTTCACAATCCTGGGTCAGAGCATCATTAGCCGCTTCCCAGGAGAATCAGCTTAGAAAGCACTAACTGTTCCATTTTCCAAGCAGATATAACCCATCTGTTTTTTTGACGAAATAGAAAGAGCTGAATGCTGAATACACTGAAGGTCTGCTGGTTTTGCAAGTTCGTGACTTTATCACTGTCTAATTTCTGATCTGTGCAGATCACTCTACAGATTTTTCTCACTGGTGTGACCAGCCTTCCAGATGTCAAATATAATTGATCTTTCTCATATAAAAGTCAACACAAGCTCCTCATGGCTTCAGCGCTCACTGACTACTCTAAACTTACCAAGGTTTTTCTTTATTGGTTTTATTTTCTGGTATCTCTACTTGGCGTCTCCACTACGCCCATTTTAAGTTACTTGTACAGGTAATTGATTGTTAATTTTAAAATTTACTGTTGCTTACTTTCGTTAAATTAGCAGGCAATAGCTTAGAATTAAAAAAAACATAAAGTAAAAGTACATGCAATTATATTTAATGTAAGAAAGCCAGCAATTGAAAGCAAGGGAAATCTGTTCTGCTGCGTAGAAGGGTATGAATACCTCATAGTACAATGCTCTTCTGCAGTTTAGTCGATTCTGATACACAAGTGATAGCCTCCTCTCTCTTTATTTCACCACTTTCCCTAACATGTACAATAAAGACTGAGCAGAGATACCTCCAAGCAGACTGACCTAGCACCTCTCACCGAGTGTCTGAACTGATAGTGAAAGACATCACATTTCTCTAACAAAAGAATTAAACCCTGTAAAGATGCCCACTAGTCATATGAGACAGTTTGAAAAAATTAAAGCCCAAGCCTGACAGGTAGTAATTTATACTTAGAAAGATTAACTTTTATCTTCACATTTTTTTTTAATCAGAGAGAAGCTACTGGTGCCCCTTTCTGAGTTACTGGATATTTTATTCCCTAAAATGAGACACTGCATAATGTGTTCTGTGATCACAGGGACCCAAGTATGAGATCCAGCAGTTCTTTCTCCTTCACATTTGCCAAGAAACAAAGACCCCAGCAGAACAATGGAAGGGTTGACTTAAGTCTCCACAGTATGATGTGAGATACACACCAGAGTTTTTATGTCACCGTTTTATAGTAGAATATTTAATCACTAAAGAAGATTCATTTTGGGGATAATACTATTCTTCAGGATCCATAAATGCCCCCAAACAGCGAGAACTACAGTGCCCAGTGGCCAGGAGCTACAACACCTGGTTCCGGAAAATAGTGGACAGAAATATCAGTTTCTCCTGCCACATGTATGATGGAAATTTGAAGGATGTTTCTTTTCTTCTCCATAATCATAGAGTGTGATGGACTGGAGGTCCCACTACAAAAGAGAAATGTGTCTGCAGTGGGTACAGAATTAGTCTCATAAAATAATTGTGTTGTTTTGGTCCTCACACTGTTGGACCAGCTGACCAAGAAAGTGCTGTGAGAACTGCAGTGTTTATTGATTCCTGTCATATTTGGGGCGACACTCGCAGCTACCAAGGGAAAGAGAGGTAAGTAACTCTGGGCTCAGTAGAGTCTATAGATTTATTTTCTTTCCTTCAAATTGAGGTAAAAAATGTCATCAACTAAAATGCGGATGATGATCAAGTGATCAAGGCCAACAGCCACTCAGTGTTTCAGGGTGTTTTCACCCAAAGTCACACAACCATGTGAGAACCTGAACTCTGGAGTCCGAGGCATCTCTGAGGACAATCTGGAAGGTGGAAGGAAGGAAATGGTGATTACTGTCTAGGGAAATTTCAGGGCTATCTGCTCTAGGGGGGAGGAAATTTTACCACAGGGTGCTCTGGTAAAATTTTTTGCTGACTCATTGTATTCTTCAACACCAATATTTTTGTTTAGATCTCTTTAAATTTTTTATCTCTGTTAAAATTTTCACATTGTTTCTGCAGGCTGTCACTAACTTATTAAACATGTTTCTAATATTTACTTTAAATTTTCTGCCAGGTAATCCATATACCTTTTTATTTATTGATGCCCATTTGGACATTTATGTTGTTCTTCTGTTTAGACCATGTTCTCCTGTTTCTTCATTTTCCTTGACTGTCTTTGTTGCTGTCTGTTCATCATAACAAACAGCTCTTTGTCCATCATAACCAAGAGCCACGCTCTTCAAAGACTCAGCTCATAGGCCTGGCATGGTGGATCATGCCTGTGATCCTAGCATTTTGGGAGGCCAAGGTGGGCAGATCACCAGAGGTCCAGATTTTGAGACCAGCCTGGCCAACAAGGTGAAACCCTCTCTCTACTGAAAATACAAAAATTAGCTGGGCATGTTGGTGGATGTACTCCCAGCTACCTGGGAAGCTTAGGCAAGAGAATTGCTTGAACCAGGGAGGCAGAGGTTGCAGTGAGCTGAGATTGTGAAACTGCACTCCAGCCTGGGCAACAAGAGTGAGATTCCATCACAAAAACAAAAAGAAAAAAAAATAGGCTCATAGAGACCACCCTGACCAAACACCCAAGTCAGTGATTGTGAATCTCTCAAAAGTTCATAACTTCGCAATATTCAAAACTCTGTTTCTATTCTTAGTGGCCTCCAAGTTTTAGAGAATGCTGGGTTGTGCCAGACTCCCAAGTAGAGGAGGTAGAAACTATTGACTCAAGCACCCTCTTGAATAGGTGTATCATAAGACACAGTTTTATTATTGAGATACGATTCATCAAAATAATGTTAGTTCAAATTTCTCTCAACCAGTCATCTAATATTGAATTGTTATAATTTATTACTTGGATCTCTCTGCAGTTTATCTTTTGAATATTTAGGTAATATTACAAACTAGTATAAAGCTGCCTATTCGGCAAAATGATCTGCTGCAGGATGTTCATCTTCTGTGTATCTCTTTTGCAGGTAAATCTAAGTTTATATTAGTCATGCATCCAGAATATAGAAATATGTCCTAATGTTCCTTTATTTTTTAAAAGTTTATGGGGTTTCCAGAAGATGTGAGAATTCTCCTTACTTATAAAATACCTGATTCCACATTGCTCAATAGTTTCCTCTTTATCTATCTCCTCTCACATTATATTACATTAAGCAAGGATAAATCAGAACACTCCATCCACACTTTGCTCAGAAACCTCCTCAACTAAATTTTAATTGTCACTTGTTATTAGAGAAATGCAAATCAAAAACACATTGAGATACCATCTCATGCCAGTTAGAATGGTTATTATTAAAAAACCTGGAGACAACAGATGCTGGAGAAGATGTGGAGAAATAGGAACACTTTTACACTGTTGGTGGGAGTGTATTTAGTTCAACCATTGTGGAGGACAGTGTGGCGACTCCTCAAGGATCTATAAATAGAAATACCATTTGACCCAGCAACCCTATTACTAGGTATATATCCAAAGGATTATAAATCATTTTATTACAAAGACACATGCACATGTATGTTCACTGCAGCACTATTTACAATAGCAAAGACCTGGAATCAACCCAAATGCCCATCAATGATAGACTGGATAAAGAAAATGTGGCACATATACAATGTGGAATACCATGCAGCCATAAAAAAGGATGAGTTCATGTCCTTTGCAGAGATATGGATGAAGCTGGAAACCATTATTCTCAGCAAACGGACACAAGAACAGAGAACCAAACACCACATGTTCTCACTCATAAGTGAGTGTTGAACAATGAGAACACATGGACACAGGGAGGGGAACATCACATACTGGGGCCTGTTGGGGGTAGGGGTGCTAGGGGAGGGATAGCAGGGGGAATTTGGGGAGGGATAACATTAGGAGAAATACCTAATGTAGGCGACGTGAGGAATGGATGCAGCAAATCACCATGGTGTGTGTATACCTATGTACAATCCTGCAAGGTCTGCACATGTACCTCAGAGATTAAAGTATAATTAAAAAAAGAGATCATAAAGAAAATTGAAGTGTCACCAATTTTAATTTTATCCAATGTAATCTAATTAAGATAAATTCTATAACAAGGTACACATGCTTTTGAGGATACAGTACCATGTTTGTGACAGAAATAAAGCAGGTGTGTCCTCTGAAATGTGATCATCTGAGGCCTGAGATGAGGGGGCCACACAGGTATTGTTCTGCTTTCTAAGGGTGGGGACAGCAGTAGTGATAACAACTCCAAACAACACTGGCTCCTATCTAAAGGGTTACAGGTAAACTTACTGCTGCAATTTTATATTCACACCTTGTTTGAGTGAAGCTCAGAGGAAGAGGCCACGAGAGTGCAGTGCTCAGGGTGTGATCTTAGGGCACCTGCTTCCTGGGGCAGGGTGCTTCCTTCTCTCAATTGTGCACTTGCTCCTTCTGCAAGCTATGGAGTGAGCATTTGTATTGCCATGAATTATACATGTTCTCTCCCCTAACACGGCAAAAAATATAATATATATTTATATATTATATCATATAATATATAAAAATATATAATATATATAATATTAAATATATATAATATATAATTATATATAATATATTATATATACTTTTTAAATATATATTATATATATATATTATATATAATATATATATATAATTTTCAGTTTCACTTCCTCTGAAGCACATTGGGTGAGCAGAAAGAAACAAATCACATTCCTTATCCTCCCTCACAGCCAGAGATTCCTGAAGATGGAGCTGATGTAATGTACTCATAGGTGGATCTCTGCCCCTCAGAGGTGGCCTTCGTCTTCAAGTTTAGCAATTCTGGGAAGCCAAGGACACCTCCATCTCCTGCTCCCTGGTCTGCAACTCACTTGGGAATGGCTTTCTCATGGGAATATCTTGTGTTTAAAGAATAAGAGAACCTGTTTCATGTTTAGGTGGCCGGGTGCACCCACTGCATCCAGCACAAATTAAAGAGACTTTCCAGAATACAACATCCTCTAAGACATGACCAGTCACACTGTTTTACTTTAACAATTTCAGCTTCCTCAGAAGAAAATTAAAACTGCTGAGACTTTTTCAAAAATGTTGTGCCATGTCCTTTCTTAGTTTTCTTGCCTGTTCATGTCAGACCAGGTGCCAGTTATATGTCATAAGATCAGAATTCTACCTCCAATAACACATCAATGGTGACCTTTGATTGTACTTTTGGTTTATGCTCTAACACCCTCATTTTTATATCAAAAGAAATCTGCATAATCTAAATGTCAATACTTTTTGGAATCTATTAAGTAACCGAAATTGCCAAAAAAAAAAAAAAATACCCACTCAAAACAACGGGAGAGACAGACACGTCCAGAATGGCAGTTGACACTTGAAAACTGGAACAGAAGCTGCAGAAGCCACAAGCTGTTGAGGGCACTTACGTGGTAAGCGCAGTAGGCGTTTGAAAGACAGATGTGGACTCGTCAAATGTGACAGTTCCAGAGGGTCTTATACTTCTATGTTTTCTGGACTTTTTCTCCATAAACCTCTGGATTCTAAAAAATACAATCCAATTACATTACCTATGGGTCAGATTGGAGATGATTAATTACTGGGAAATATACCAGGAACCTTTTTCAAAAGCTTCTAAAGGAAAGGACTTTATAGAACCTTATCCTATGTGAAGGAAGACAAATCTCCCATTCCAGATTTCTCCCCCATTCTTCCATTATTATACAAATGAGTAAAATTAGCCAGTAGGGGTAAGATGTAAGTAAATAGTCCAGGGACGCTGAAATCACAAAAGGGAGTGAAGGTGAAAATTCAGCTTTTCCCCTGGAGACACCTGGTTAAGGTCACAGTCAAGGAACAGAAGCTGATCGAGTCTCTAGGTTTCCATTGTCAGAACAGGCACTGCTGACCTGCACTGCACAATCCATTCTAACCAGGATGATGGCTCTGGATTAAAGATGAAAATGTAGCAATGCACAGACTGTATCTGAGGAGAACACAGGAAAACTAAAAGACAATGGCAGAGAAGCAGACAACCACAGCAGAGCAATCTGAAGCCTCTGACATCACCATCTTTATGATCAACGTCTTGGAAACTCCCTCATTCACCTCAGTTTCTTATATCATGGGGCCTTTGCTGGGTTCCTAGGTGAGAAAATGAAAATAACATGCTGCATGCACTTCCCAAGTCTCCACTTGTATCCTGTTTGCTTTAGATCTCCAGGAGAAAAAAGTCAGACACCTGGGCCTAGTGTCAGTGTAGGAGGCACTTTCTACAGGGTAGGCACGAGGAAGAGGTGTGTTATCGGAGTAGTGGATATAGAGGGGGCTTTCATCTGAAAGTGTCTGCACCTGCTGGTATTCTCAGGGGCCACATTCACCTGCAAGAGCCCAGTGAAGAAACAAGGCACTCCCAAAATCCCCTGTAAGTTTTTGGATTCATTATGGGTCCACTGATTCAGTGCATCTGGAGCTTCAGAGAAGGGGCTCCCTCATGTGTCATAGAATCCTTGCTTTAGATCTCCCTGCAGAGTTCAGCAGGTTTAGTAAGGCTAATCGATTGTTTCAGGAGATGGTGTCAGCAGCATATGGTGCCACTGAAGGGGAATTCTAAACCAGGACACAGCCACTTCATGCTGGGCTAGAGAAGCTGGTGGGAAATGCTTTGTGAGCCCCAACAGGAACCTCCTTGCGAGGCAAGGGCTGGGCTCGAGGGGGCACTCGGGAGCCATGCAGCACAGATTCCAGCCCAGGAGCAGGTGCACAGGAGGCGACTGGGGTTTCCTCTCAGGAACTGGATCTTCCTTTGTCAGAAAAGAAGCTAAAATATAAGTACAACAGGTTGCTGATGTGCCCTAACATAACCTATAGCCTCTGAACCATTCATACAATTTAAGGCAATGAGAACTATTTTTTAAAGTGAGCTTCTAGGATTATAAATATCTTAATAGTAAGAATATGAAGAATAGGGATGGTTTTGCTAATCCAATGAATACAGAATTGTGGGAGTCACTATATTTCTATGAATAAGAAATTAAGATTTCAGTATTAAGTAATGTTGCTCACATTGTGTGAGTGACAGGGCAGTGGAGGATCTGAGAGTGTGGCAGGTGCACAGACCTAGTGAGTCGGAAATCAATATGGAAAGGTGAGGATCTATGGATATGAACTAATAGTATGTAAATACTTCACAACATTCTAATAAATGAAGTTAAAAACTAACCCAAAATTATTCAAAACACAAATTTCTTGACAATTATTCTGTGAGTAGAGAGTTTATAAAGAAATCCCACTCCTGTTTTATCTTCTGATACTCATTGTCTGTGAGATGAGAAAACCATCTCTAATTATGCATCACGGGGAAAATCTGTAAACCAAGAGTGTTTCTACTGAAGAGCCTGGTGGATCAGGACACCAGGAAGGTGCTGGAAACGCTGTCAGGAGCGCAGTGCACAGAAGGTCCAGGGCAGAGTCACCATGACCAAGGACACGTCCATGAGCACAGCCTACATGGAGCTGAGCAGCCTGAGATCTGAGGACACAGCTGTGTATTACTGTGTGAGACACCCAGTGTGAAAACCGCATCCTGAGAGTGCCAGAAAATCCAGGAAGGGGGCAGCTGTGCTGGAATGGAGGAGACGACAAAGAATATTAGATTAAAGACTTTCTTAGCAAATGACATTAAGTCATTAAACAAGGAACCATATTAATATGTATTAGAGAAATTTTAATTACTTGAGAGATTTCTCATACATTTGTCCTGTAAGCAAATTCAGGGATTAGAGAATGAATCACATTAACAAATCTGATACAGAACTTCCTCTAAACAAATCTTTGTAAACGTCAATTTCTGAATCAGTGTTGTAAATAGTTTGGAATGCAAACACAAGTTCACATATTAAATCTATTTTTATTTCTATTAGAAGTGCCAAAAAGTCTCATTTTGTGCACGTAGCATTTTGAATTTCCACCATCGATGCATGATAGTTCTTGGTTTTCCACATTGAAATTGCCATTTATTATTATGAGAATAACCATGCTCATAGGTGAGTAATGGTATCTAATTTTTATTTAAATGCAAATGTCCCTAAAAAAATTCAGATTTAATAATTTTTATATAATTTTTGGTGAGATGCCTCTCCTAATAGTTGGCTTATTTTTAACTGCATAGTTTTCTTTTTGATTAGTTGTCAGTTTACTTGTACATTGATTATAAAATCATTTACTGAATGAAAAGTATTCATTTAAAAAATAGGAGCCTTGAAAGTATTTTCTCCAAGTCTGTGGAGGTCTTTTACTCCTTTATCAGTGGGTACTACAGAAAAATGTTTGTTTGTATGTATGTGTTTGTACAAATTTAGATAAAAACATTAAAAATTTTATTCATTCATAGATTGTCTTTGGCATTATCTGAAGTCTCATTATAAAACAGACTAACAGTCATCATTTTTCTTCATGTCTCTAATCTCAGGCCACAATCAAATCATGAGGTTTAACCTTTACCTACCTGATTGGAGGACTATCCACCTAAGATATTTGGAATGCTTCTGTAAGGAGATGTATTCTTCTTCCCATTATTTCTTTTTTTAATCATCTATTAATATCTGTACTGGTTTGTGGATGTCTATTTCATACTCTGAAGAGGATCCATGCTACATTACTCATTTTATTGTTGAAATCACCACAGATTTACCAGGCCCTGGGAGCTCATTTAGTTTGGATCCTGCGTCCTTACAGCACACCTCATCCTTTGGTTTTTGAACACTTTCCTGTTTCCTGGTATTACGATAAATTCTAAGTTTGTTTTCTATATTACATTCTCATACATAAAATCAGCCATTTTCTAAAGATTTCTTATTTCTGATTTTAAAGAATGGTATTAAAATAAAAAATGGTGACACTGGGTATGTGTGTTGTTAACGTGGTATGACTACCTGTAGGGCCTCTCAACCAACTGATCTAGTAAATGTGCATGTTTATATGACCTCATATTTATGGGCACATCAAAACTATTTATGTATCTAGTGTCCTGTAACTTGATAACATTAATAATGAGAACGCTCTGGCCTCTCGACCCAACTATGTCGCCATGTGGACCTTTCTAGCCTTCCTTCCTTGACTGTCCATGACCACCCACTACAAAGTGAGGAACCCCATCCCACCATATGCCATTGTGTTACTTAGCTGCACAGTTTCAGGACACAGGAATAGCCATATCAGAAATGTAAAGCTGTACCCTAGTAGGAAACATGTTTATCTTCTAGGATAGAGTGCTTTTGTGTGGTTTCTTTACCCTTTAAACTTACAGAACTTCCTGATTTTCAAAGTTCCTTGGGTCAGTAACTTCATTTTCCACTTTCTTCAGTGAAGTCATTTCAGTTACACAGTATAGTTTCATTTATTTAAAATTCTGAAAAAGCCAAAACTATAGCCAAGTATACAGACAAGATATTCAGGAAGTTAGAGAGTGTGTGTAAAATAAGTAAACCTGGCACTGTTTAGGAAGAATAAGACTATTTTTAATGATATACAATGGTGGAGACATGGCACAATTAATTTGTCTAAGCTCATAACTTTGTGATGAGAAATATAAACATAAATATTTAAAAATTAAAAATATCTTCAGCAATTTATTAACCCCTGAATTAAATGCAGACTGTATAAAATTATCTAAGAACTTATTTGGGAGCGTGGATATGTTATGAGATGCATGCAACAAAGAATGAAGTCATGTTCTTCACTTGCATATACAGTGTTTCCATTCACTAAATACCTTTTATTTTTTAAAAAGGTGGGGAGAGATAGCATGGGGAGAAATTCCAGATATAGGTGAAGGGGAGGAAGGCAGCAAATCACACTGCCAAGTGTGTACCTATGCAACAATGTTGCATGTTCTTCACATGTACCCCAAAATCTAAAATGCAATAAAAATAAAAAACAATATTCTACTTGATGCAGGTTTTTTCTTCATGACAAGCAAATACCCAAGAGGATCCTGTCCTTTCATTGATCGAGAAAGATTTTCCCAAAGTTCAGTTCAGTTCAGACATACACTGTCCCTGAATGGGCATTGACGCTTGTCAACAAGTGGACTCTTCTGTCAGAGAAACACACCTTTGCTCTTGTGGATTCTTCCCTCAGACAAACACACATGTCCCCACATGGACTCTTTCCTAGCCTACCACATATGTCTTCACATTTACTCTTTCCTCAGGAAACAGACATTTCCTCATGTGGACTCTTGCCTCAGACAAGCAAACATGTCTCCATGTGATCTCGTCACACAGATAAGTACACGTGTTTCCACACTGCCTGTTCCCTGACACAAGCACATATATCCAACGTTGAACGGCTTTATGGCAAAATGAACTCAAGGTAATGACAACAGTAAACCCCCTCCATGACAAGGTGTAGATCTGCATTTTTTTCATTTTAACTTAACTTTGCCTCATTTTCAGGAACAGTGGTTTGCAGCTCTAAGTGCACTGATTACAGACAGATGTGCATTTTCTCAGGAAATCTATTTCTTATGTTTTTAGCAGACTTATTTGATGATAATATTTGCTACTCTGAAGATACCTGGACACTGTCCACATTAGAGAATAAGAAATAGTAATGGGCAGATTAACCCTGTGGATCCAGACCCAGGAATCCTATGACCCTGCCCTCCCTGAAATAGAGACACAGATGATGGATGAGCAACGCTGAGTGGTGCACCATGACCACAAAAAGAAAGACATGGAAAAGTGTCCCCTCCCTTCCTGATGAAAGGCAGCTCATCCCTGTTCCTTCAGGCCCTGGTGAGGAGCCACTCCATGTCTGTGCCCTTCCCCAGTGTCCACACCGTGGGGTCTGCACTGATCTGGATTCCCTTCTCATCACCCTCAATATTGGGGTTCCTTGTGGATCAGGTCCAGCTGTGGCTGCTCCACATGGGGCTGTTCTCAGTCTGCTCCCTCTGTGTTTGCAGAAGTCCTGTGTGAAGTTAACTGGTGGAGTCTGAGGGGGAGAAATTGTGCAGACAAACAGTTCAATGAGCCTGTCCTGCAAAGCCTCTGGATTCACCTTCACTGATTGCAGCATAAGCTTGGTCCAGAGCTTCAGTTTGTGTGGGTGGCAACAGGGAGAAATTCAAGAGGAAGTTCTCAGCGGTGCCCTCCATGGGTACACAGAAGCTTCATGGTCCCCAGGGCACCCTTATGTGCATGGTCTCACTGACATCTTTACTTCTTCTACCACCACGTTTGCTCTGTAAATCACAATGAATGACACTTTCTTCATCAATTTCATATTTGATAAGTCTTTTTTTGGTGTCTTTTAAAACACTGGTAACTTTATCCTATATAATATCCCTGTTAAGACCTTAAAGTCTTTTTTGATGTCCACTTTGTCTGAAATTTACACAGCTACTATAACTTTCTTTTGGTTCATATTTTCATAATCCATGTTTTCTCATTTTATCTTTTCTATTTCTGAATATGTAGGGTAACTTTCTTGTACATAGGTAATAGTTGGGTCTCACCTTTTTAAATCAACTACAATAAATTCTATTTTTAAACTAATATGACTTTTTTCTGTTAAATTTGTTTAAATAAGCATTTCATAATGATGTTTATCTATTAATTTACTATTAAATACCTTTTATAACTGTTGTATTCATTACCATAAGGTTTACAATAAGAATTGTAACTAGATTCTAATGCAAATACTGATATGATCTTGATATGAAGTACAGAGAGAGTGTAACTGTGCTTTGAATTCCTCCTTCCCACCACTCTTTCTTGTTTATTCTCAATTTGCACTTACATACACGATGAAATGTAATATATAATTTTTTATTGTTTTATAAGTTTCATATTATAGCAATTACAAAGATAAAAACTGCAATTCATCTTGATATTCCCATTTTTTACAATCCTAATTTCTTTGCATAGATTTATGTTTTGAATTCATATCACGTGGCTACTAGCAGAGAAACTGTTAAAATGTGCACTGAAACATAAATGTGCTGACAGTGAATAGTGTCAAGATCTTTTTTTGATGACAGAATTTCATTTGCCTTTCACTTTTAATGAAATTGTAATGCCAGTAGAATTCCAGTTGGCATTTCCTGTGTAATTTATTTTCTTTATGCATTATTTTCTTCCTAGACATGATCACATATTACATCTGCTGGGCCTTTATTACCTTGTTTCTGTGAATCTAGTCAGGGTTGGATTTCAAGTTTATGTTTGCCAGGACTGTCAGAGTTGAAGTCAGCTTCTCCTGTTCACAAAATCTTCAGGTTCTTCTGGCAATACTTGCTTTTGTATTCCTGTTTGTGTTTAGGTCTTTACTTTTCATTTTCCCCAGAGAGAGCTTATCTCTTCAGCTGTGACAGGTGTATTCTACTGACAATTTTACTTGGTGACTGTTTGTGTGGTGAAGGGGCTTGGACACAGGGGGACATTTCTCCAGCCTTCTGACTGAGCCTCATTCTTAGCTACGGGTGGTGAGTCTGGGTCTGAAGCATGGCCTTCCAAGAGTTCCTGTACATTCCCTTCCTCAAGTGTCAATGTCTCTTCCCAGCCACAGTGGTTTCTCATCAGTGTCCTCAGCTTCTGACCCACTGTCCTTACCCCACAGATTTAGGATTTCATTCCTCAGGAAAGAGATGGGAGGTGTTTCTGGGTAGAGTCTCCTTGGCATGCTCTGTTTCCTTGTGTTCTAGTTGATTCTACCAGTGCCCACAGGACACAAGATTTAATAAATGCCTCCCGCATATAGTGAAGGGGGATTCAGCATTGATTGGAGCTGCTGTTCTTCCTCCTCAGTCAACACCACAGG
Source organism: Sapajus apella (assembly GCF_009761245.1). Classification (NCBI taxonomy): domain Eukaryota; kingdom Metazoa; phylum Chordata; class Mammalia; order Primates; family Cebidae; genus Sapajus; species Sapajus apella. Next base: position 19,841 of record NW_022437348.1, read on the forward strand.
ATGGCAGGTGGATGAGTTGTCTGGGGACTTCCCCAGTTCTGTGGGAAAAGCCTACAAGTACCGGGAGTTTCACACTCTAACATCATTAGCACACACATCCAAACAACTCAGTAAACATTTCCAGGTTAGCTTTTTCCTATCTTAAATACCATGCTGTGAGTGTCACCTGCCCTAGGAACTATAATAAATGGTCCCTAGTTCTCTCTGCAGGCCCCTATTTTCTCAGACATTAGGTTTTTTTTCTCTGCGACATCAACTCAGATATGCTGAAAGGTTAATATTTTTGTTGTTGTTTAGGTTTTTTGTTAATGAGTTCAGAATAAGATCATCATTTTCTCATTTTTTACATTCCCATGCTTCATATTGGTTTTCTAAATAAAATTCAGAAACTAAGACAACACATCAATTGTGCATTATTTGGTGGTTTTTTAAAGAATTTGAGAAATATTCATGTACTGAAATGCAAGGAACCATTGAAATCAAGGCATGCCTCATTCACATAAAAACACAGGGACATTATCGAATAATCGTGCTGAGTGAAGGAAGCTAAAGAATTAACAGTAAATTTCATGTGATTTCATTTGTGTAAATTGTAGAAGATGAAACTATTCAAAATTGACATGGAGAAGATCTGAATTTTTCTAAGAATAGGGTGGTGAGAGTAACAAAGTGGCGAAACAAAACTACAGAGGGGTGGGAGGAAAAAATAGAGGTTAATTTAATTGCTGACAACATGATTGAAGTGCTGGTTCAGTGTCTGCACACATATATCAACATTTTCCAAGTGCTGAACTATTAATTTGAATTGACTATTGATTGATTTTTTAATAAAGCTGCAACAAAAATGAATCTATTGGCTGAGAAAGAGAAAGAAAGAGATGAATATTGGCACTTGAATAATCACAGACTCCTTAAAGTACACACATGTGAACACTGATTGTATATTTCAGGTAAACCCAACAAAAAGCAAAATTAATTAAAGTTGTTATGACAAGTGGGACACCCTGAAAACCTCACTGGGTATGTCCCACACTGCCCTGGAGCTGTCTCAGGGGAGCAGTCTCCTCCAGTGTTAAAAGACGCAGGCCAGATAATGTGCCTAATTCTGTCCCGATGTGTGATACTGGGCACATTGCACAACTGCTCTGTTCTGTATGTAATTTATCTTCTCTAAAAATGTGACATTGACACTTGCATTAAAATTATTCTGTAAATATATAGATATAAAATATGATGATTGCTGAATAATTATCAAGGCACAATCACATAATCTGAAGACATATTTTCCTGAGAGACAGGATTACGGCCAATGTTTTCCAGGACACTCTCATCTGCTCTGGGCCCTGCCCTCTCCTCAGCTGCCCCACCCGGGAACTTGCTATATAGCAGGAGACATGCAAATTGGGCTCTCCCTCTGCTCATAAAAGCCAGCCCAGCCCTGACCCTGCAGCTCTGGGAGAGGAGCCCAGCCCCAGAATTCCCAGGTGTTTCTATTCAGTGATCAGCACTGAACACAGAGGACTCAGCATGGAGTGGGGGCTGAGCTGGGTTTTCCTTGTTGCTATTTTTAAAGGTGATTTATGGACAACTAGAGACACTGAGTGTGTGTGGACATGAGTGAGGGGAACAGTGGGTATGTGTGGCAGTTAATGACAAGGGTGTCTCTGTGTTTGCAGGTGTCCAGTGTGAGGTGCAGCTGGTGGAGTCTGGGGGAGGCTTGGTCCAGCCTGGGGGGTCCCTGAGACTCTCCTGTGCGGCCTCTGGATTCACCTTCAGTAGCTACTACATGGAATGGGTCCGCCAGGCTCCAGGGAAGGGGCTGAAGTGGGTTGGCGAAATTAATCCTAATGGAGGTAGCACATACTACGCAGACTCCGTGAAGGGCCGATTCACCATCTCCAGAGACAACGCCAAGAACTCGCTGTATCTGCAGATGAGCAGCCTGAGAGCCGAGGACACGGCCGTGTATTACTGTGCGAGTGACACAGTGAGGGGAGGCCCGTGTGAGCCCGGACACAAACCTCCTGCGGGGGCGCGTGGGGCTACCAGGGGGCGCTCGGGACCCACCGAGGACCTGCCAGGTCCCAGGAGCAGGTGCAGGGGGTGGATCCATTTCTTAACTGCAGGAGGCAGGCTTGTTTTTGCAAGACTAAGCAGTCTTATGAGATTGTCATATTTTACTGTGGTTAATTTTCACGAGTTTTTATTGAGATTTGTGTTTTGGTAATTTTTAAATTTATGTGTGGGGCATTTTTTAAAAATACATACCTTCAAGAAATAATTTTTCCTATTAATTCGCACTTATTCTTCCAGAGTTTTATTAATATCTGTTGATATCAGCAACTGCATAGCTATGGGGACATAAATTTACATCCGTAGAAATATGTATACACAGACTTATGCATATATCTGTAGTCTTTTATATTTACTATAAAATAATTATGAAATATGTCCTAAAGAATGAAACTTAATGATTAACAAAATATAAATTATAGTAATCCATAATTGATTTCAGCCATTCTCTATAGTTTACATAAATTGATGTCTATTTGTAAGCTTAAAGATAGTGTAGTGCTTATTTAAAAATAGCCAAGAACAAATTACAAACGTCCTTGTCACACACACGAAAACATAAGTATTTGAGGATTTGAGGTGATGTATATGTCAATTACCTCGATTCAATTATTCCATATTGCATTCATAAATCATTATATAGCTTTGTACCCTATAAATGTATACAACTAAAATTTCTCAATTTTTAATAAAATTTTAATTACATATTTTTGAATCCATCCTACATCATGAATTTTTCTCCCTGCTCAGGTGTGATTAGATTGCCTTGAGAAATTCATTCACCTTCTGGTGTTCTGAAGGCTTCAGCAAGTAGCTCCTAGATGGGCAGAAGCAGGCAAACCATGTGTGTCCCTAGAACTTGAAGCCTCTCTCTCCTTGGATTAGGCCACCTCCTCAGGATTACATGGCTCTTCAGTTTTTTCAACATGCTGTCGTGCCAGATAAGCACAGAAATACCTAATTTCATTATACTTTGCTTCGATTTTTCAAAACAACATACATGAGACCCTTCCTGTGCTTCAAAGTTTCTTCTGAGGACTTTGTATGTGTTACATACTTTCAATTTTTTCTGAGATGGAATGCTGACATCTCCTTATTAGAGATTATTCTTTTAATTTATCTCTTACAATTATTTTTTCCAGAGCCCCCACCCTCCCATTCAGAACCATGGAATGGAGCAGTGCCAAGGATGAGCAGGGTGCCAGGGGCCACCGCATGTGCCAAGTGGGAAGTGGATGCTGAATAAGCTGTAGGCTTTTGTCAAGGAATTATTTGAAGACATGAAGAACACAGATAGGTGACAAATAAAATACATTCACATCCCTTCAAGGGTGAAAACTGAGGAAAGTTTGCCTAAGTGTGTATAGAGGGCCCTATGGCTTTGTTTCTGCCTAGGTCCCAATCTTAGAGTTCTCCCAGGATTTTGTGGTTAGCTGGTCACTCCTCATCAAGAACTGACCGCTACTGTCTTTTCTACATTTCCCCAAAGCGCTTGTCTAATCTGATAACCAATTTGTCTATAAAATGTACAGTTGAAATACAAATATTCATTTGTAATCATCTGGCACAAGTTGTCTAAGAAAAGTTGATAACTAGATGTTTTTCAATCATTTTCACTTAAAATCAGTGGCTAAGCAGTGGTATTTTTTGATAACTACTGTGACTCTTTCAGTAGTTTTATCTTCTGAGAATGTAATCTTGTCTTAGCTTCAATATTATGGGTTTTTTTGTTGCAGTGACTTCCAGCTTTATATTTTCCAGGAATCTGGGATAAACTCGTGATTCTAAGAGTTCCCTAATTTGTCCAGTTTGGTGCGTGTTCCAGAGTATACAATATACTTTCTTGTTTACAAACCAAACCAAAGCCATGCACTGCCCCAAAACATGCTTATTTCCAAATTTGAAAAATCGGAAAGTTCTTTTTTTTTTCTTTTTGAAATGGAGTCTGGCTGTGTTGCCATGCTGGAATGCAGTGGCATGATCTCACTGCAACCTCTGACACCCTGGTTCAAACAATTCTCCTGTCTCAGTCTCCTGAGTAGCTGGGATTACAGGCATGTGCCACCAAGCATAAATAATTTTTGAATTTTTAGTAGAGATGGGGTTTCACCATGTTGGCCGGGATGGCCTTGATCTCTTGACCTCATTATTCACCTGTGTCAGCCTCCCAATGTGCTAGGATTACAGCCATGAGACACTGCGCCAGCCTGGAAAGTTCTAATAAATACAATCACTTCTGCCATCTGGGTTAATTTTACATCACATAGGAACCATGTTCTAAATGAAAGCTTACATTAGTAACAGCAACTTTAGATAAAACCTAGAATTTTACTATTGAGATGCAAGTCGTAGCAAATAATATTAGATCGAGGTTCTCAGTGAGAGTGTCTAAATCTTTTCAGTGTATAGAGTCTTCCTCATTAACATGAAGCATTTATAAGCACATTCATCATTTCCAGCCATGCTTCTCCCTGTCTCACTATCACCACAAACTATGACCTCACCTGGAACTTGGGTTAATTTCCAAATAAATTATTTTGTAATCTTCATTCCTCTAGATTATTATGGGATGCTATTTCATTAGAAAGTTAAAAATAAAAATTGTACTAACTAAACAACACAAAGTCACTAATAAAATGCAAAGCCTGGATGGGAGAGGCTCCAGGCCTGGATAATGCAACAGTTCATGTATGCAGGTAGTTTCTTTACCCAATTCTACACCCAGCATGTCAGCTTCATGCTCCATTTGACTTCTATTGTGCAGTGACATGGGAATGGCACCCTCAAGGGTTACACACACGTATAAAATCTGCTGGGAATAAGGGAGGAGAAGATTCTGCAATTTTCCTCTGAAGGACCAGGAAAGCCCGGACAGCCCATGCCCCCGATCTCCATGACTGCACCATGTGCCCACATGGACATTCTTCCTTGATAGGATAAGAGAACTCCTTTCATGAGGCTGAGCATTTTATGATATAAATTACTAGAGACTAACATTGAATTTTTAATAATTAATTTTTATAACCTAAATTCAATTATCCCAAATTGTTACCTCTTTCTTCAGTGTAAAATTGCTTGCCATGATTGAGTTTTAGGTAAATTCCCAATGTTTACAACTAAACTTCCAAGGGAGTTTTGAGAACAAAAAATAAATGAGGGCAGAGAAACCCATTTTTACTGTATTTGCCACCAAACTTGAGTGAATCCAGCTCTACCTTTGATCACTGCTGCTTCTCTGCAAAGTTCAGGTTTCCCCTTCTCACAATTCCAACACAGACTCTTCCTCTCCCAAATGCTTGGCCTCCACGTTCTGTAAGGTCACACTCTGTTCTCAGATTGTTATCTAAACCATTTTATGAGTGTGGGAATGAGCCATTAAATGGAAATTTTATATCTTCTCAGCATGAATCCCAAGAGAGGTCATGAATTATTCTCCTGGTTGTGGTAACTGATTTGTCTTGGCATGTTCACTACTAGTAATATTCAAAGCCATTTCATTTAAATATTTGTTGCTTCAATTTTTGTTGCTATGACACCCCACTAGCATTATAACATGACCTCGTATCCAGGCTCAGTTGTCATTAGTAATAACCACATATGTCAACAGCTAAGCAACCTTTTTCCAGCAGACATAATGTTCTCTTTTCTGGGGATAAAGGCACACTGATGAGCTAACCCCACTTACAAGAACATATACACAGTTATTATATTTTCATTTATTTGACTAATAAGTTATATCATTTTCTCTTCAAATTATTTACCCTCCAGAAACCTGAACAAAATCTTCTGCATCTATTCAAATCATAAACTCAGAAACCACATGGTGAGTAAAAGCTCACCTGGTTGTGGACACTGGTTCCAGCTCTTCCCCTCCAATGTCCCACCACACCTCAGTCCACCTGTCCAGATTCTATCAAGAAAGCGTAGCTCCTGCACAGTCAAGGAAACAATTTAGTGAAGAGAGAACTGCAGATGATAGGAAATATTTGAAACTATTCATATGACAGAGGATTACTATCAAGCAAATAAAATAAACTCATCTAAACTGCAAATAATAATGTGATTAATAATGGGCAAATAACATAACGAGTTATGTTACAACATCTCTCAAAAGAAGAAATTAAAAAGGATAGATAGATACATAGGTGTATATACATACATATATTGCTAGAAATCACTAACATTCAGGAAACTGCAAATTCTCAATGAGATATCTTTTCATTCTTCATCTTTGCTAGAAAGTCTGTTATAAGAAAGACAAAAAAAAAAAAACACCAAAGCTGGACAGGCTGCATAGAAAGGGAAACTCTTATAGGCCACTGGTGGAAATGTAAATTACTACAGCCATCATGGGAAAAAATAGAACTACCATGTAATTCAGCAATCCAACTGCTGCGTGTATATCTATTTAAATAATTAAAGAAAAAACTAATATTGAAGAGATACCTGTACACCCATGTTTATTGCAGCACTAATCAACATAGATATGAGATCAGCGTATGCATCTATCAACAATGAATTGATGAATAAAATGTGGTATATTTACACAACTGAATAATATTTAACCTTTACAATGAAATTCTGCCATTTGAAGCAATATGGATGTAATTGGACACCATTATGTTGAGCAAAACAAGCTCGACACAGAAAAATAAACACCACATTTTCTTAGTGTTATGTAGAAATTTTAAAAAGTTGATTTTCTAGAAGTAAATAGTAGAGTAGTGGTTATAAGATGCCAGGAATGGGAGGAGACAGAGAGATAAGAAGAAATTTGTTAACAAATGCACAATTACAGGTAGACAGGAGGGACATGCTCTGTTGTCCACCAGCACAGTAGGGTGAATCCAGGTAGAAATATATTGTATATTTTATGTTTACAAGTAGGCAGAAGGGGCATTTTGTATACTACCAACACAAAGAAATGTTAGTGTCTGAGTTCATGAATTTGCACATTGTTCTCATTTGGTCATACCACATGGCACACATGTATTGAAATATTACACTGTACCCCATAAATATAAACAGATTTCATGTGCCAACTTAAAAAATTCCCTTTAATTAAAAAGGATATTACTGGCATGCATTACACATGATTTAACACAGAGCCAGGAATGAATGCCATTTTTATTTGAAATAGTGAATTTCCTAACAACGTAGTTGCATTCATTTGCACAAACTGTATTTGATCATGGTAAGCAAAGACAGGCTTATACATAGAATAATATATACTTCTACTTAATACTATACATGCAAATAATTTGAAAACAACTATGTAAAAAAAGTGAAGTTGAGGAAATGTGTGCCATAGCATGCGATATGTGAGCCCTTTCTTGTGCACCACTCTGTCCATGGTAGATGTGTGGTTTGCGTGTCTGTGTATGTTTGCGTTTGTTCTACTTGGGGTTCTCTGTGATTCTAGGATCTGTAATTCAGCGTCTTCCACAAAATTGAGAACATTCTCAGCCATTATTTTATTTTCAAATATTTTCTTTGTATTATAATTTCTCCTTTGCAGATTTAAAATATACATATACTATACTTTTTGATATTGATGCTTAGTATATTTCTTCACTCTCTTTTCCTTTGCAATTTACTTTGTGAAATTTCTAGTGATGTTTTATGCATATGGTTTCATTTAAAACTGACTCAGCTCTACTGATGGACATGCCCAAAGCTTGCTCAATGTTTATATTGCATAGCTTTTAACATCTTATGCATTTCCATTTTTTCCTTTTTAATATTTTCATATTTCAGTTCCCTATCTACTTCTGCATTATGTCCACACTTTCTGTAAGAGATTTTACATATGAATTATAGTTACTTTATATATTTTATTTAATTAGATAGTTACAATATCTGTATCATTTAGAAATCTCATGCTGGTCATTTATTATGACTTTGGCATTTCTCATTAATTTATGTAATAATTGCCGATAGCCACACATGTTGGGTTAGACAGTTGATATTGGCTTATTATTTTATTTTATGCACTTTCTGCCTGTATTTGTCCACACTACCTTTGTGGAGCCTTTATTGTGGAAGTGTATGTGAATCTTCTCAGAGCTACATCTGAAATTTACTTTGGCAGTGGTCGTCAGAGTTGAAGTCTGTTTTTCTGTGTCCCCCAGAGACATCAGATCCTCCAGTGGTACCCTGTTTTTGTTTTCTGCTTGGCTTTGCCTCTTCACTGTGTCCCCTCCCCCAGAGAATCTCTTTCAACTCCCTCAGGTGGATTAAAATTTTATTTAACTGACAATTGTGAAATTCATAGAAGGCAATAGAATAAATGAAGATTTTCTGGACTTTCATGAATCCAAATTGTGACTATGAGTCTGAGTGTGACCTTTCACATGTTTCTGGACTTCCTCCAGATGATATGTTGGTGTGTGTGTTCTTGCTCTTTTCCCTGAGGTAGAGTCCTCTTGTTTACACCAGTTGTTCCCACAGCTCCAATGTTCTCTTCCGGTGTTATCGCCTTCCAAATTCACTGACCTGACCCACAGATTAAGACTGATTAAATAAAAAATAGAGGGGAGACAATTCTCAGTGGAACTTAGATGAAGGCCTCTTTTACCATCTCAGTTCCTAAGGGTTTGCACCAGTGCCCTTAAGATGCTGGTTTTGGTGGCTGGTCCCTGCAGAGTAATTTCTTAGCTCTGCAGTGGGGATAAGGGAGGTGAGACTAAATTCATTTCAGAGTGTAGGCTCTTTTTCTATCTCAGACAGACACATTGGGACAGAAAGATTTTTGTGACTGTCCCCATTTTGGGGAAAAGGAATTCAAGAGAATAGGAAAGCGCTTCAGTGTGTGGTCCCTGAGAAGTTCACACTACAACACGTTTACCACACTCGATTTCAAGGTGTCCAATATAAAAGTGTGTTTTTATCTTGTAATAGCTACATTTTATATGTCATACTCTGCCTCAATTCAGCTCATACCCTAGGTTTCTTACTCACTACAAGAACTTGCCTCTCCCTAGATTTCACATTTGATGTTTACCTTGAAACTTCAAGTATCTAAAGTATTAAAAAACAAATTGGCCAGTGGTGGTGCCTCACGCCTGTAATCCCAATATATTGGGAAGCCAATGGGAGTGGATCATCTGAGGTCAGGAGTTCTAGACCAGCCTGGCCAACATGGTAAAACACGCCTCTACTAAAAATACAAAAAAAAATTATCCAGGCATAGTGGTGGGCACGTGTAATTCCACTATGCGGGAGGCTGAGACAGGGGAAGCAGAGTTTGCAGGTCAGACGATTGAACTCCAGGCTAGGCAAAACAATGAGACTCTATCTCAACAAAAATGCAAATTCCAGCTTCTCTGTTTATCTATTATTGTTGAAGTTATGGTGGTAAAAAATAAGTAAAATATATTATTCATCTACGTACATTTCTAAGCTGTGTAGCAGATTTTTTGGTAAGACCAAGAGTAATAAAAGAATGCAAATATTGTTAAACTGCTTAATAGGAAAACAAATTATCATAAATGTGTTCACTGGAATGCTATCCATAATTTATAATAAATAAATGCCTGATACACAGAACAACAAAGTAAAATATCTAAGTATTTATGTTGAGTAAAATAAGCCACGTGTGGCGAAATGGAGGAAATACTGACATAAAAAAACATTACCGACACAAATATTTAAAAATGAAATAGGGTGATCAGGGCAAAGTGTTTATCACAACACAATTTCATAAAACAGTATATGTTCCGAATACCATCATTGTCAGCAAACTCCTGCAGGACACTGTCATCTTCTCCGGGCACAGCCTCCCCACCAAGCATCCCACCCTACAGCTTGCTATATAGTAGGAGACATGCAAATAGGCCCCCCTGTACTGATGAAAACCAGCCCAGCCCTGACCCTGCAGCTCTGAGAGAGGAGCCTTAGCCCTGGGGTTCCAAGGCATTTCCACCTGCTGATCAGCACTGAACACAGAGGACTCAGCATGGAGTGGGGGCTGAGCTGGGTTTTCCTTGTTGCTATTTTAGAAGGTGATTCATGGAAAACTAGAGAGACTGAGTGTGTGTGGACATGGGTGAGAGAAACAGTGGGTATGTGTGGCAGTTTCTGACCAGGATGTCTCTGTTTGCAGGTGTCCAGTGTGAGGTGCAGCTGGTGGAGTCTGGGGGAGGCTTGGTCCAGCCTGGGGGGTCCCTGAGACTCTCCTGTGCGGCCTCTGGATTCACCTTCAGTAACTACAACATGGACTGGGTCCGCCAGGCTCCAGGGAAGGGTCTGGAGTGGGTATCATACATTAGTTATAATGGGGGTAGCACATACTACGCAGACTCCGTGAAGGGCCGATTCACCATCTCCAGAGACAACGCCAAGAACTCGCTGTATCTGCAGATGAGCAGCCTGAGAGCCGAGGACACGGCCGTGTATTACTGTGCGAGAGACACAGTGAGGGGAGGCCCGTGTGAGCCCGGACACAAACCTCCTGCAGGGGCCCCCGAGACCACCAGGGGGCGCCCGGACGCTGTGCACGGGGCTGTCTCGGGGCAGGTGCAGGTGCTGCTAAGGGCTGGCTTCCTGCCATGGTCTGGGGCTGCCTCGTTGTCACATTTCCCCAGGGAACCTCCCAGATTTACAATTCTGTACTAACATCTGACGTCTCTAAAGGCAAAACTTTCTTTTCTCCTTTTTGTTTCTTTTTGTAACGGGAGTACAAATCCTCACATCACAGTTTCAATTCCACAGTGTCACTTTGGGGACAGAAATAATCCTTTCGTGGTCCACAGAATGAGAGTCCTGAGGAATCCCTGGGAAACCTGGGAAGTGTTTTCCAGTTGGACTCAGGGCAGAGACCTCCATGGGAATCTTTGACCAGAACAGGCTTTAAGTTCCGATGGGAGCCAAGAGACAAGCTCACTCAGGGTCAGGGTCCTAAAAACCTGATAGTTTCATAGCTTTTCTCTCTCGTCTTGTAAAACGGTGCACATCTGACTCAGACTGCTTCAGTTGACCCTCTTTCTGCTCATCAATTTTGTTCTCTGTACATTCGATTCTCACAGTTCCCTTTCTCCTCTTCCCTGAAAACAGAGGATGTGTTCTGTAGTCAAAATCCCAGGGCTCAGGTCTGCAGGACCTGGGTAGGCTGAGGGACTTTCTCACTCTCTGTTGCCTGGATGCTCCTGTTGTCTTCTGTGCATGGAGGTATTTGAGAAATGAAGTGACATTAGCCGTGAAGGGAATAATATATATTAATATTATTAATAATAATATATAGTATAAGGAGGTTAACTGAATCAGTCTGAGTCAGATGTGCACCGTTTTACAAGATGCGGGGGGAGAGCTGTAATACCATTGGGTTTTAAGGACTCTGACCCTGGATGAGCTTGTCTCTTGGCTCCCATCAGAACTCAAAGCCTGTTCTAATCAGAGATTCCCATGGAGGTCTCTGCCTGCCCTGAGTCCATTAGTATTGAGAAAAAAGGGGCCTGCAGAGAGAACTAGGGCTGATTTATTAGAGTACCTGGTGCAGGTGCCACTCACAGCATAGTATTTAAGATAAGAAAAAGCTAACCAGGAAATGTTTAATGAGTTGCTTGGATGTGTGTGCTAATGATGTTAGAGTGTGAAACTCCTGGCACTTGCAGGCTTTTCCTGCAGAATTGGGAAAATCCCCAGACAATTCACCCACCTACTGTCCTGAGGTGTTGACTGAGGAGGAAGAACAGCAGCTCCGTTCAATGCTGAATCCCCATTTACTATGTGCGGGAGGCATTTATTAAATCTTGTGTCCTGTGGGCACTGGTAGAATCAACTAGAACACAAGGAAACAGAGGACACCAAGGAGACTCTACCCAGAAACACCTCCCATCTCTTTCCTGAGGAATGAAATCCTGAATCTGCGGGGTAAGGACAGTGGGTCAGAAGCTGTGAACACTGAAGAAAAACCACTGTGGCTGGGAAGAGACACTCTGACACTCGGGGAAGGGAAGGAACAGGAACGCTTGAAAGGCCGTGCTTCAGAGCCAGCCTCACCACCACAGCTAACAAGGAGGCTCAGGCAGAAGGTTGGACAACGTCCCCCTGTATCCAAGCACCTTCACTACACAATCACCACGTAAAAATGTCAGAGGGATGCACGTTCCACAGCTGAAATAAGTTTTATGGAGACAGCTATCCCAGGTGGGGGAACCTCGCTTCCCCCCGCCCCCCATCAGAGATTGCTGCTCAGCTGTAATTGAGGGATTCATAATTAAAGCACCTATAAGCCTATGTCGGCACAGCTCCATTGTGTAACGTACCACCAGTGGACTGCAACTAACACCTCAAACTTGATTTTTCTGACCCTATTTTCTCATCTTATTCATTTGTAAGTTTGGTTATAGAAAATGTTATCTTTTCATTTCTGATTCAAACCTTAGAAGTTTATGGACTCATTAGCAATAATACAAAATTTGTCTAGTTTTTGGAAATGTAAATGAATGTCCATACAGAGTGTGTGTGTGTGGTGTGTGTGTGTGTGTGTGTGTGTGGGTGGGTGTGTGACTTATACCTCAATGAACAGGATTACTGAATTATATCATCAAATTACAATTAAAATTGCTCAAAATTGCCTGCAGTAATATCTGTGAAGCTGATCCTGTCACCTTGCTGTGAGGATGCTCAGTGCACAGGTGAGGTCTCGCAGGAGAGATCCAAGGTGCAGCGCCAAGGCCTGGCAGAAATCCTGGCCTGGAGCCAGACATATGACTGGGTGTCTCAGAAGCAGATCCCCCAGCCCTCTTATCTGGGCTGCATGGGCAGCAGAGAGCCAGCAGGAGATGGTCAGAACTCACCCAAACAGAGCCCCAAATAGCAGCAGATGCAGAGAGAAACCAACCAGAGAACCTATGACCACAATCCAGAGCGGTTTTCTTTTGCTTAACAGCACCCAATTCTAAGGAGACCACCCACTGTATCATCTGTAACTCATAAGTTCTGTTCTAAAGTAAACAGAAGTAAATATTACTCTGCATTTAACTCCTTGAACCTGGATCATTTTTCTGAGAATGCCATCATCTTCAGTATGATGGTTATCATGTCAAAATCAACATGCATATGTAGTCACCATGAAGACTGTTTTATCTTATAGTAAAAATGTTTATTCAATTAAAAATTACATGTCTTGGGAAAAAGCCTGTATTAGTTCATCCTCACACTGCTACAAAGATATCACCTAAGACTGGGTAATTTATGAAGAAAATAGTTTTAATTCACTTACAGTTCTGAATGGTTGGGGAGCCTCAGGAAACTTAAAATTATGGTGGAAGGTGAAGGGAAAGCAAGTACCTTCTTCACAACACAGCAGGAGGGAAAGAGAGAAGGAGGAGGAGGAGAGGAGGAGGAGGAGAAGAAGATGACGACAGAGGAGGAGGAGAAGGAGGAGGAAGAGGAGGAGGAGGAGGAGAAGGAGGAGGCACAAACTTATCAAACAATCAGATCTCCTGAGAACTCTATTGGGAGGAAAGCATGGTGGAAACCACTGTCACAATTTAATCACCTCCCACCAGACCCCTCACCAGACACTTGGGCTTTTACAATTCAAGTTGGGCATTTGGTGAAAACACAGAGCAAAGCATATCAGGATTTCTAGGTGAGAATTGGTCAATTAATAAGTTATTAATGAAGTATCAGAAGAATAAATAACACTAGTGTTGTTGTTACACAGTTAATCTGTAAATCATCTCAATATTCATTTTATGAGAGGTCTGAGACAAGTAGGAGATGGATAGAGAGAAAATTAATTCTACCAAGTTTTATATATATATGTACACATATATGTAGTATAAAAATAGTATTTAATATAGTATTTCATAGAATTAATATTATACCTAGTATTATACATACATAAAGAATTTGATAGAATTTATATATATACTATATGTGTAAATACATATATATATACACACACACACACACACACACTCTATGATGTCTATAAAAATGTCCCCTGAGATTTAGTGTTATATTTTGCATATCTATGTATATTCCAGGATAAATATTAGTGGACAACATAAAATTCGAATCATAAAATAGATTCTAATATTTGTGTGCCAGATGATCACTTTCAAACACGGTTTAACGACAGAAACCAGATATATTTTTCTACCAGGAATTACTGAAAAACGCAGTGAAATTTCTTAAACACGATTTTAAGATGCTTGACATCAGGCAACAAAGACAGTGATTACTGACAGAGAGGAAATAAGCAAAAGGAGCCCTTTGATTAATGCACACTCATATACTTCCTTAAGGGGAAGACAGGCTACATTCCTGGAGTGGAACCATGTGGATTTAGATAAAAACCTCTCATCCCAGGTATTCTTTTATAGCAATTAAATAATTGCTCCAACAAAGAAAGTACTTGATTTTAAAGGAGATGATGAGGGTGGAACCATCAGAATGAAATTAGGGACCTCATAAGTAAAGACACCAGAGTCTCTTTTTCTCCCTGTCTCTCTCTCTCTCTCTCTCTCTGATACGCACACACACACACACACACACACACACACACCCCACAGTGAAAAGATTATATGATCAAGTAACAATATGATGACTGCAATGAGCCAAAAGCAGGGGCCTCAAAATAAAACCGATCTTATTAGCATCTTGATCTTGGAGCTCCCAGCACTGAGAATTTAGATAAAATTAATGTTGCATGAGTGCCAATTATGATAGTTTGCAATGACAACTTAAATTGACAAAAGACAATCTGTGATTAAGAAGTGGGATTCTGATGTTAGAACTATTTAAACATTGTAAAAGTAACTTGGAATTGGCATGTGTATAAAAAGATGTATACCTTTTATATACATGAAGACATTTGTATATTGAAGTCCATTCTGATATGCAGAAATGACTTAGTGGTTTTGGAAACTGGAAGAATCGTGATCGTTATCATAAAGTTGTTAAAAAGGACTTGGTTGGACTGTGTTATAATATTTAGTGAAAGAGAACGTGTGAGTAGTGATAACTTGGGAATAGCTGAGAATAATTCTAAGTAAAGCGTTGAAGATATTGCTTGGTTTCTCCTTAGTGCTTACAATAAAACAGAAAGATAAATTAATATCAGGAAGAAATTACAAACCAAAAAGAAAACAAAAATTGAGGGCTTGGAAAATTCTCAACCTATCCATATCGTAAAAATCAGAAAGTGTATTCTAAAAAGAACACTGAGTATGTGGCTGGAATATCATTCAGTAAGAAGCTTATGTTATTACAGGAAAAGAAATATTTCAGGTTTTAAAGAATGAGGATTGACACCAGATGAATTTGATCAACACTGTTAGAATTTTTTTATTTAACAGGCCAGAATAATGGCTGGCTGTAAATGTGCACCATTCTTCCAGAAGGGAGAAAAATAAACTAATTTATTTTGAAACCACTGGGACCACTGCCTTTATTTCAAAAGACCAGAAAGCCCGTTTCAAAAACCTTGAGAAAAAAAACCACCCAACAGAGGCTTGGGCTTGGGAACACCCAGCAAGCCCTGTGTGCGGGTTGCATGAGGCTTTGAGATGGGACCTTGGCCTAGCAGTGCCTCAGGAGCGATGCCTCTGCCTGAAGCCCTGGAGATGATTCGCTGCCCCAGTAAGCTAGGAAGATTTAGCCAAATAAGATCACACTGGAGCCTTAAAGCCTATGGCAACTTGTTTTCCTGTGCATAGTATTTGCTGCGGATACACCACCCATATTGTTTTGTCCCCTATTTTTTCCTTTGGCAATGAAACTGTCTATTCTATGCCCAATTCACCATTACATTTTGAAATTACATAACGTTTCTGGTGATCTGAACTGAATGAGTATAGAAGCCCAAAATTAGTGTTGTATAATCCTAATCCCCAATGTGATGATATTGAGAGTCTGTGTCATTTGAGATACGATTAGGTGAAAATACTGAAGCCATCATAAATGGGATTTGTGCTCTAATACCAATATACGAGAAAGATTTTCTGTATTGCTTCTCCATCATGAGGTAATACAATAAAAATACAACCATCTGCAAGCCAGGTAGGAAGCCCTGACCAGACACCTGATCATCTGTCTTGGGCTTCCCAGTCGTCAGACCTGCAAGCAACATTTGTGTTTTGCTTAAGTCACTCATTCTGTAATAGCACGTTATCACAGGCAAAATAAAATATCTGCTTTTAAAGCTTCAAAGTGGAAGATAAATTTATTTAAAAAATAATTGTACCTCAAATCTCACCTATGTCTGATTCAGCTTAAAGTTTAAAATATGAATTAAATATTGAATTTAAAGTTGATGCCTGGATGAATTAAGAACAATGAGACTGTTAGAATGGAATAAATAGACTGTGAATGTATAACTGGCATGAATTTCTGAGAGAAATATATACAGAATATTATGAACTGAGTTGTGTTTCCCCAATTCATATTATAAATCCTTTACCTTTAGGGAGATGATATTTGAACATGTCTTTGGAAGGCAATTATTTCTAGTTGAGGTTATAAGGAAGGATACCTCATGATGTGATTCCTACCTTTATGGGAAGAGAGATCAGAGAGTTCATTGACCAAGGTACTTTAGTGTTTCATGAAGGTTTTCTTCTAGTTGTTTCATAGCTTTGGGTCATCTGTTAAATTATTTGATCTATATTGATTTGATTTCTGTATATGGTAAGAAATAGCAGTCCACTTTCATTCTTCTGCAAATGCATTTGCAGCATTTCCAGAATCATTTATTGATGAGAGTGCCCCTTTATCAATGTATGTTCTTGGAACTTTGCCGAAAATAAGTTAGTTTTTAATGTCTGCATTAATTTCTGGATTTTCTGTTATATTCCAATTGTGTGTGTGTGTGTGTGTGTGTGTGTGTGTGTGTGTGTGTTTGGTTTGTTGTTGTTGTTGTTGTTGTTTTGCGACTACCATACTGCTTTGGTTATTGTATATTTGTACCAGAATTTGAGGTTATATAGTATAAAACCATTTTGTTGTATTTGGTCAGGATGGCTTTGACTATTCCGGATCTTTTGTGTCTCCCTGTAAATTTTAGGGTTGCTTCTTCTATTTTTGTGAAGGAGGCCATTATTATTCTGATAGAAAATTTACCTAATTTGTAAATAACACTGGGCAGTATGGACACTGTTAATTCTTCCAAGCCATGAACATGAAACATTTCAAACATATTTTCAATTTGTGTGTGTTCACATTATTTTTTATTATCAATCATTTCTGGTTTTTAGAAATCTTTCACTTGTTTGGTAATGTTCATTCCTAGGTATATTTTTTAGCTATTATAAAATAAATGCCTTGTTAATTTTTTGCTCTTGGCATTTAGCAATATCACCAATTTTTGTGTGTAGATGTTGTAATCTGCAACTTTACAGAATTTTTTATCAATTATAAGAGTTTTTAAAGGAGTCTTTAGGTTTTCAAATATATAATATTGTATTGTCTGCAAACAGACAGCTTGATTTCCTCTATTCCAAATTTCAGGCCATTTATTTGTTTTAATCTTGTGTAATTGCATTGGCTAGAATTACAGTACTATGTAGCAGTGCTGGTGAAGAATATTTTTTCTTGTTCCATCCACATCTTAGAGGAAAGGGTTTCAGTTTTTCAAGTTTGGTACAATGCAAGCTGTGCGTTTTGCATACCTATACTTTATTAATTTGAGATATGTTTCTTATAAGCAAGTTTGTTGAGAATTTCTGTAAGGAATTGAGGTTGAATATTTTTGATGAGTTGACTTTCTAGAACCTCTTTATCATAAAATAATACAATAATAAGCAGGTCAATACAAGATTCATAAATTAGTGGAATTTGATTATATGCACTGCTGCCATAGAGTAGGATCATTGTACAGCTCATAGTGTTGAAGGAGAACTATAATTCTGCCATATTAATGGCTGGTGATTTACACTGGGCTCTACTGAGAGATTTGCTTGTCAACTGCAGAAAACAAGACTAAGCAGCACTGAGAAACATTATTCAATTAACTGAATTTCACTTCATATCATCTCAACTTCTAATATCAATTTTTGGTACTAGCTCCGTCCTATTTTCGGTTTCCTGGCTCACAGGTTATAGTACATATCTTACCTAATTCATGGTGGTTTTACTCTAAAAAAATTAATTTCCTATTATGGATGGCAAGTGTAAATTCATACACTTTGGCCAAATCTTGATAATTTCCCATACTCTGAGACACTTACAGCCAAAGGCAAGAGAAAGGCAGCTATAGATGAGTTTCTCTGAGGACAATTATGTAAAAACCTGAAGACTGTTGGCAGTGTCCTTGAACGTCACTTTATTCCCTTCCATGAGCTACATCCAGGGCATTCTCTAAATCTGAAAAGGTTGCACATGTTTAATTATTTCATCTCACCACCCCTTAGTCTTGTTATCTTGGTTTGACAACCAAATCTCTCAACAACAGAGGCCAGTGTGACTCAACAGATTTCAATTATTGCAGAATGATGGTTTCCCAACAACACTATGAATTACAGAATGATATTACTTTACGGAAGCAGTGGAAATGACTAACTACCACTAATTTATGAATCTCGGAGGCTACCATGGAGGTGTGTATGTATCAGTGCATTGCTCTAGAAATGTTCAGTTTCTGTACATTATTTGATGCAGTAATGGGGACAATGTGAACTGAAGGGAGTCTCCATGGCCTTATGAGCACAGAGCCCACATCCAGTGCAGGTGCAGAGCAAGTCTGGAGCGGTCAGACAGCTGCTCCCTCTAGAGTCTTCCAGTTCCTTGTCCAAAGCATCTGCTTATTCATGGGCTGAGAAAAGGGAAGTCAAACATGCAGTTTACTCTCTCTACAGGGCTGACAGGGCACAAGGAAAATATCAACAATCAGGGAACATTCCTATAGGAATGCAGCTGTGTGCAGACACACTGATAAGCACACACTGCTTTACACAATACATTTAAATTTTTTTAAATTTATTTTCTCTGATTAAAAAAATCACTTTTTCCCCTAATCAAAGAGGATTTTGATCAGAATGCTTGTGGAGAGCCCCTGTTCTCCCAGATACCTACCTCATTTCTCTTGAAAGGGAGGAAAATTTTGATTTCTACTCCAATTCTCTAGGACTAAAACTGGAAGGTTGCATGCCCCCTGGGTGAGCCTTAGAGAAGACCCTGTCTATAGAAGCAGGAGCCTCACAGCCTTCAATGATAGTAATGGTCCTGAAATTAGACAGTGGCCCCCATGGATAGCACACGTGGACGCCCACACCTGAGGGCTCACTGCTCCTCACCACATATGCCCTCCCCCACTGAGTCCTGAGACCTGGCTGCACCCCATAGAGTAAGGCTCAGATAAGGGGATGCAAATCTCCACCAGCCACACCCTCCTCTGGGTTGAAAAGCCGAGCACAGGGCCTGGCTCAGTGACTCCTGTACCCCAACATGGACACGCTTTGCTCCACGCTCCTGCTGCTGACCTTCCCTTCCTGTGAGTGCTGTGGTCAGGGACTCCTTCGTGGGTGAAACACCTGTTCTTTTCTTTGTGAGCTTAATCTTCTTATGCTTTCTCCACAGGGGTCTTGTCCCAGGTCACCTTGAAGGAATCTGGTCCTGCTCAGGTGAAACCCACACAGACCCTCACGCTGACCTGCACCTTCTCTAGGTTCTCACTCAGCACTTCTGGAATGGGTGTGGGCTGGATCCGTCAGCCCCCAGGGAAGGCCCTGGAGTGGCTTGCAATCATTTATTGGGATGATGATAAATACTACAGCTCATCTCTGAAGAGCAGGCTCACCATCTCTAAGGACACCTCCAAGAACCAAGTGGTTCTAACAATGACCAACATGGACCCTGTGGACACAGCCACATATTACTGTGCACGGAGACCACAGAGCCACAGCCCAGGGCGCCTCCTGTACAAGAACTCAAGCTGCTTCTCAGTGGTGCTTCCCCCACCCACCTCTGAGAACAGGAAAATGTGGCTGAAATGTCATTTCCAGCCAGGGCCTGTGTTTCTTGTCCCCACCAGACTCAGAGCCTTGTCTTCTTCCCTCTTCTTTACTAATAAATGGCATGTTCCCTGTTAGTGGTTCATGCAAGCAGAGGCTGTATCCTGTCTGATAAAGTTTTGGCATAAAAGATTTCTGTTACCTGAGCCAGATGCATCACTGATATGTGGCCAATGGTTTCTTAGGCTCAAACCACCTTAAGGGACCAACTACAAATGTCCGTAGCCTATGACATTCATAAACTGCAGAAATGATGTCAAATAAGAATGTGGAGATAAGAGAGCAGGAGGAATTATGAAAATACAGGTAGCATCTTTTCTTGTAGAGTGGATGTTCCTTAGTAAAGTAATTGTGTGGAACAACAAGACAGATGGAATGTGTCCTTATCATGGATTGTCTCACAATGGCAGTGCAAAAATAAATTTTTAAAAATTTCATAGGGTAGGTGTGATGGATGAGGCTTATTTCCACAAAGGGAGCCCATAAATACCCAGATAAGTAAAAAGAAATCCAACACTTGGAAAGAAAAATGCCTCAACTTGCAATCAAACACCCACCTCAGTAAGTCTGAGGAGCCATGCGGAAAAGAAATGGAAAGTTCAACAACACATTTCTTATGAACTTTCTAGCTCATGTCTGAACATAAAAACAATGACAACAAAAGTCAAAATAGACAAATGGGATCTAATTAAACTTAAGAGCTTCTGCACAGCAAAAGAAACAAGCATTAGAGTGAAAGAGCAACTAATAGAATGGGAAAAAATTTTTACAAGCTACCCGTCTGACAAAGTGCTAATATCCAGAATCTACAAAGAACTGAAACAAATTTACAAGAAAAAACCAACCCCATCAAAAACTGGGCAAAGGAGATGAACAGACACTTTTCAAAAGAATACATTTATGCAGCCAACAAACATATGAAAAAATGTTCAGCATCACTGGTCATTAGAGATACTTGTCTTTACCACTTTTTTTTTTTTTTTTTTTTTGCAGTGGCTGGTACTGGTTTTTCCTTTCTGTGTTTAGTGCTTCCTTCAGGAGCTCTTGCAGGGCAGGTCTGGTAGTGACAAAATCTCTCAACAATTGCTTGTCCATAAAGGATTTCATTTCTCCTTCACTTAGGAAGCTTAGTTTGGCTGGATATGAAATTCTAGGTTGAAAGTTATTTTCTTTAAGGATGTTGAATATTGGCCTCCACTATCTTCTGGCTTGTATGTAGGGTTACTGCCAAGAGATCCATTGTGAGTCTGATGTGCTTCCCTTTATGGGTGACTTCACCTTTCTCTCTGGCTTCCCTTAGCATTTTTTCCTTCATTTCAACCCTGGTGAACCTGATGATTATACGCCTTGGGGTTGTTCTTCTAGAGGAGTATCATTGTGGTGTTCTCTGCATTTCCTATATTTGAATGTTGGCCTGCCTTGCTAGGTTGGGGAAGTTTTCCTGGATAATATCCTGAAGAGTGTTTTCCAGCTTGGATTCATTCTCCCTGTTATCTTCCAATACACCGATCAGGCGTAGATTAAGTCTTTTCCCGTAATCTCATAATTCTTGAAGGCTTTGTTCATTTCTTTTCACTCCTTGTTCTCTTTTCGTGCCTTCTCGTTTTATGCCATTGAGTTGATCTTCAATCTCTGACATCCTTTCTTCTGCTTGATCTATTCAGCTATTGAAACTTGTCTATGCTTCATGAAGTTCTTGTGCTGTGTTTTTCAGCTCCATCAAGTCGTTTATGTTCTTCTCTAAGCTGGTTATTCTAGTTAGCATTTCGTCTAACCTTTTTTCAAGGTTTTTAGTTTATTTGCATTGGGATAGAACATGTTCCTTTAACTCAGAGCAGTTTGTTATTACTCACCTTCTGAAGCCTGCTTCTGTCAATTTGTCAAATTCATTCTCTATGCTGCTTTGTTCCCTTGCAAGTGAGGAGTCGTGATCTTGTTGTGGGGGAAGAGACGTCCTGGTTTTTGATGGTTTCACGCCGGTTTCTCCCCATCTCTTGGATTTATAAGGTTTTGATCTCAGGCAGCTGCCTGGGAAGGTGGCCTTTCCTTTGTCTGCTTGCGGAGGCACTGCCACATCTTTTATTTACTCACGCTGGCTTCTGCAATGGCGGCCTCCATTATGCCGCTGAGCTGGAACGTTCCTGGTCACTCTCTGATTGACTTTCTGGGCACCTAACTCTGGAGTGAGAGTTTTTTGGCCACTGGGCTCTGTGCAGCAGGTGGTGGAGAGACCCCTCCTGCCGTTTGGGCTGTTTCCATGCCTTCATTCCCCTTCTTCCTGGGGCACAGGTAGCTCCGGCCCACGGCTTTTTGGCTTTCCCAGCCTCAGCCAACGTTTCTGCCCAGATCTCTGCTGACAGCCGGGCACTGGCCAAAGTCACTGTTCTGCCCTGTCCAGGCAACTCGTGGGCACCTCTCAGCCCAGCGAAGATCTGTTCTGTGCGTTGTAGCAGGCTTGGGTGGAGCACTGTATCCGAACCAAGTCCCAGAGGGGCAGATCCCACCGTCCTCAATTGGCTGCGCACTCCTCCTGGGTGGGCACTGTCCCACCCTGCGCAACTTGCCCTGTTCAGTTTATACCCACTGTCCAGCCAGACCCACAAAATGAACCTGGTGCCTCATTTGCAACTGTGGAGACCACTGGCTTCTGCATCTCTCTTGCTGGGAGCTGCTTTCAGAAGCTGCCTCTTATTCGGACACCTTGGGATCCACCCTTATACGCAAGTCTTTAATTGATTTTGTGCTGAATATGTGTATGTTGAGGGTGGAGATCTAGTTTTGTTCTTCTGCATATTGCTATCCAATTTCCCAAGTATTGAATATATTTTTACATTTATTATTTGTTGATTGTTATTTTTGTTAGTTTTTGTTAACTTTGTCAAAGGTCACTTGGCTATAGATTGTGTGGCTCAATTCTGGGTTCTGTACAACTTACACAAGAGCCTCGATTTGCCTGAGGCCTCAGTACTGACCTGCTCACAGTATGAACTCTGTTGACCAAGTGGTGTTTCTATGAAGTAGTGATTTGTTGTCATGCAATTGCTTTCCTAAAATTGTGGACAATTTTAGGAAAGTAGGGAATGTAGATATAGTTAAGGGATACGAGATGTGATCACAGGAACACGAGTATGAAATCCAGCAGTTCTTTCTCCTTCACATTTGCCCAGAAACAAAGACCCCAGTAGAACAATGGAACGGTTGGCTTAAGTCTGATGTGAGATATACACCAGGTAATTTATGCCACTGTTTCACAGTAGAAAAGAAGGTCCATTTTGGGGATAATACTATTCTCCAGGATGCATAAATGCCCCAAAACAATGAGCACCACAGTTCCCAGTGGCCAGGAGTTACAACACCTGTGTCTGGAAGCCAGTGGACAGAAATATCAGTTTCTCTTCCCACATGTATAATGGAAATTTGAAGAAAGTTTTTTTTTTCTTCTCCATAATCATAGGCTGCGATGGACCGGAGGTCCCGGTACACAAGGAGAAATGTGTCTGCAGTGGGTACAGAATTAGTCTCATAAAATAATTGTGTTATTGTGGTCCTCACACTGTTGGACCAGCTGACCAAGAAAGTGTTGTGAGAGCTGCAGTGTTGATTGCTTCCTATTATATTTGATGCTACATTCGTAGCTACCAAGGGAAAGAGAGATAAGTAAATCTGGCCTAGGTAGAGTCCATAAATTTATTTTATTTCCTTCAAAATGAGGTAAAATCTTCACATCAACTAAAATGCAGATGATGATCAAGTGATCGAGGACAATCAAGCACACCATCAACGCTTTGGTTAGAAATCCCCTCAGCTAAATTTTAAGTGTCATTCACTAATTCTAATTTTATCAAGTATAACCTAATTACGATAAATTCTATAACAAGGTGCATATATTCTCCAGGATCCAATACCATGTTTGTGACAGAAACAAAGCAGGTGTGTTCTCTGCATTGTGGTCATCTGATGCCTGAGATGAGGGGGTCACACAGGTATTGTTCTGGTTTCTAAGGGTGGAGACAGCAATATTGATAAAAACAGTGAACAGCACCGGCCCCTACCTAAAAGGTTACAGGTAAGTTACTGCTGCAATTTTATATTAATACCTCTTTAGAATAAAGCTCAGAGGAAGAGGCCACATCCTAGGTCACACAGTGGCATCTAGAGGGCAGTTCTCAGCGGATGATCTTAGGGCACCTGCTCCCTGGGGCACGGTGCTTCCTTCTCTCAATCGTGCACTTGCTCCTTCTGCAAGCTATGGAGTGAGCACTTGTGTTGCCATGAATTATGTATGTTCTCTCCCCTAATACGAAAAACACATATTTATTTAATTTTCAATTTTATTGCCTCTGAAGCACATTGGGTGAGAAGAAAGAAACAAATAACATTCCTCATCCTCCAAAATAGCCAGATTCCTGAAGACAGAACTGATGTGATTTACTCATAGGTGGATCTTTGTCCCTCAGAGGTGACCTTGGTCTTCAATTTTTAGCAATTCTGAGAAGCCAAGAACACCTCCATCTCCTCTTCCCTTCTCTGCAACACACCTGAGAACAGCTTTCTCATAGGAATGTCTTGTGTTTAACAAATAAGAGTCCCTGTTTCAGGTTTGAGTGCCCGGGTGCACCTACTGGATCCAGCCCAGGAATGGAGATACTTTCCAGAACACAACATCGCCTGAGACATGACCACTCACACTGTTTTACTTTCACAATTTCAGCTTCCTGAAAAGAAAACTGAAATTGCTGAGACTTTTTTATAAGTGTTGTGCCATATCGTTTCTCGGTTGTCTTGCCTGTTTACGTCAGATGTGCCACATATACGTAATAAGATCAGTTGTCTGCCTCTAGTAACACATCAAAGGTGAACCTTGATTTTACTTTTGGTTTATGTTCCAACATGTAGATTATAAAATTCATCACCCTCATTTTGATGTCAAAGAAATCTGCATGATCTGAATGTCAATACTTTTTGGAATCTATTAAATAACTGAAATTGCAAGAAAAATTATCCACTCCAAAACCTGGAGAGATGGGCATGTCCAGAATGGCAGCTGACACTTGCTTAAATGGAATAGAAGCTGCAAAAGCCACACGCTGTTGAGGGCACTTAAATGGTAAGCATTACAGGCGTCTGAAAGACAGATGTGGACTCGGTAAATGTGACAGTTCCAGAGAGGCTTATACGTCTAAGTTTTCTGGACTTTATCTTCAGAAACATCCAGATTTTTAAAAGTACAATCCAAATACATTACCTATGGGTCAGAATGGGAGATGACTGATTAATGAGAAATATACTAGGAGCCTTCTTCAAAATCTTCTACAGGGGAGGAATTTTCCAGAACCTTATCCTTTGTGAAGGAAGGCAAATCTCCCATTCGAGATTTCTCTCCCATTCTTCCATTATTATACAAATGAGTAAAGTTAGCCAATAGGGGTTAAGATGTAAGTAAACAGTCCAGGAACACTGAAATTGCAAAAGGGAGTAATGGCCAAAAATTAGCTTTTCCCTTGGAGACACCTGGACAAGATCACAGTCCAGAAGTGGAAGAAGATCGAGTCTCTAGGTTTCCATTGTCAGAACAAGCCATGCTGACCTGCACTGCACAATCCATTCTAACCAGGATGATGGCTCTGGATTAAAGATGAAAGTGTGGAAATGCACAGACTGTATCTGTGCAGAACACAGGAAAACTAAAAAACAATGGCAGAGAATAAGGCAAGGACAGTAGGGCAATCTGAAGCCTCTGACACCACTATTTTTAAAACCAAGGTCTTGTAAATGCCATCAGATCTCAGCTTCTTTTATCGTGGAGCCTTTGCTTGGTTCCTAGCTGAGAAAATGAAAATAACCTCCTCCATGCACTTCCCAAGTCTCCACTTGTATCCTGTTTGCTAGAAGAAGAAAGTCAGATACCTGAGCCGTGTTGTTGTAGGAGGCACTTTCTACAGGCTAGGCACTAGGTGGAAGGAAAAATGTGTGTTATTGAAATAGTGTATATGGAGTGGGCTTTCATCTGAAAGTATCTGCACCTGCTGGTAATCTCAGATGCAACATTCAACTGCAAGAAGCAAGGCACTCTCAAAGGCCCTGTAAGTTTTTCTATTCATTGTGTGTCCACTGATTCAGTGCATTTGGAGTTTCACTGAAGGGGCTCCCTCCTGTGTCATACAGTCCTTGCTTTGTCTCCCTGCAGAGTTCAATAGGCTTAGTAAGGCTAATCAGTTGTCTCAAGAGATAGTGTCAGCAGCATATGGTGTCACAAAAAGAGTGTTCTAAATTAGGACACAGCCACTTCATGCTGGACTCAAGAATCTTGGGGGAAATGTGAACCTGGAGAGCCTGGACAGAAACGTCTTTGCAAGGCAAGGGCTGGGCTGCAGGGGGCACTCAGGAGCCACCCAGCACAAGTTCCAGCACTGGAGCAGGTGCACAGGAGGCTGGGGAGGTTTCCTCTCAGGAGCTGTGTCTTCCTTTGTCAACAGCAAAAACAAAAAAAAAACTAAGTGTTGAACAAGTTACCGATGCGCATTTAAATATCCTGTTACACTGGAACCATTGATATAACTTAAGGCAACAAGAACTATTCTTTAATGTGGGTTTCTGGGACTATAAATATTTTCATAGTGAGGCTATAAAGGATAGGAATGGTTTTACTAATTGAATGGATACAGAATTGTGGGAGTCATTGTATTCCTATGAATAAAAACTTAAGATTTCAGTGTTACTTAATGTTGCCTTCATTGTGTAAGTGACAGGGCAGTGATGGATATGAGAGTGTGACAGGTGCACAGACCTAGTGAGTCAGAAATCAATATGTAATGTTGAGGAGATCTATGGACATGAACTGAAGGTATGTAAACACTTCATGAAGTTCTATTAAATGGAGTAGAAAATAAAACCCAAACTTATTCAAAACACAAATTTCTTGATAATTATTTTGGGAGCAGTAAGTTCATAAAGAACTCAAAACTTCTCTTACATCTTCTGATTCCTATTGTCCATAAAATGAGAAAATCAGCTCTAATTATGCATCAAAGGGCAAATGTGTAAACCAAGAGTGTTTCTATTCAAGATCCTGGGGGATCAGGACCCAAGGGAGGTGTCAGAACACTGCCTCAAGAGCGCCCAGCAGATTGCAGAAGGACCTACTGGTCGCTTATGTAAGACATCAGCAGTCACTTTCTCAGGGTCACCAGTGAGCTGTGCTGGTGACTGATGGGTCCATGATAGGGCTAACGCACCTGTTCAGTGTCATGGAGAGTGATGGGTCCATAAATCATCCAGATGGTCTCTGCGCTAATCAAACATGGGTCCACAGTGAGGATCATGTCCTCCGGGTGCTTGCTTGTCAGTGAAAGGATGTCTGGACACAAAAACTTTGTGAATAGAGCCGGGTATGTATTTCCTCAAGGAGGATTAGAGCTTGGACCATCAGCAACCCACTATTGTAAGGCTGATGTGTCATTTATCTGTTCTTTCTTATCTTGGATCAGGTCTTGAGCTATGAAATGCTCTATCTCATGAATATACAAATAACCTGAAATCCACTGAGGTAAATATGGATGTCTGTGTCCTGAGAGCATCATCCAACAACCACACCCCTCCTCTAGAGAAGCCCCTGACAGCTCAGCTCCTCATCATGGACTGGACATAGAGGATGTTCTTCTTGGTGGCAGCAGCTACAGGTAAGGAACTCCCAAGTCCCAGTGATGAGGGGACTGAGTTCAGTCAAGAGGGCTTTTTTCCACTCTTGGTCCTCCCCACAGGTGGCCATTCCCAGGTGCAGTTGGTGCAGTCTGCAGCTGAGGTGAAGAAGCCTGGAGCCTCGGTGAAGGTCTCCTGAAAGGCTTCTGGATATACCTTCACAGACTACTACATGCACTGGTGTGACAGACCCCTGGACAGGGGCTTCAGTGGGTGGGACATATTTATCCTGAAGATGGTAAAACAAGCTACACACAGAAATTCCAGGGCAGAGTCACCATTACCATGGACACATCCACAAGCACAGCCTACATGGAGCTGAGCAGCCTGAGATCTGAGGACATGGCTGTGTATTACTGTTCGAGAGACACAGTGTGAAAATCCACATCCTGAGAGTGTCAGAAACCCCAGGGAGTAGGCAGCTGCACTGAATTTGAGGAGATTACAGGGCTTAAAATGTTTAAAGTTGCTTAGAAAATGGACTAAGCAATTGCAGAATATGAGTAATAGAAACATGTATGTATTCTATATAAGAAACATTTCTTTCAAAAGAAAATTGCACAAAATTCACAGAGTGGTAAAGGAAGCAATCAATCAGGGTGATCCCATGTAGGCAGACATAATTTTTTAAATCAGATAGGTAAATAATATGGTGCAAGATTGCTTGGTAACATGGCTAAAACTAAATATGATTCCTAAAAACTGGCCAAAATGAATTCTCAAATGTCTCTGCCACTTGTTACATAAAGTGTATGAAAAAGTAGTTTTAAGACCACAGCAAAATTGAAGAGAAGGTGCAGAGATTTCCCGTGTGTCCTTTCTTCACACATGCACAGCCTTCCCCACTATCACCATCCTGCCCCAGAGTCATAAATAAGTTAAAATTAAAGCACTTACATGGACAGATTGGTTCTTTTTCTCTGTCGATCCCTCGGCATACCAAGCCTAAATTATCTAGAAGCACCACAGGTTCTTAAAGTGGGTTCCTGGGGATGATGCCAGTTTGAGAAAAAGTGAGTGGGGCTATTCTCCTTTGGACCCCTTTTAGAAGACTCATAAAATGTATATTTTCTCACAGTTACTGTGACCCCTGACTTACTATGTCCCTTCCCTGAGGGTAAGTTCTCTACATTTTTAGAGGTAGATCCATATCTATGGAAAGAAAGCAAGTTCTGGTGAATCTCATAAGGAATGTCCTTTAATGAGAAGTGGGGACTTTGGTCATGAGGCACATCATGTATGATTTTCTACAGTTCCATTAGAGTCAGTGTAAAGTTTTGGGGGTGTTTCTAGATGAGGCCTGTTGTACAGAAAATGAAAACTCATGAATGAGATCCAGGCAGAAGCAATAGCTTCCATTTACAAAGTGGGAGGGAAACAGAAGAACACTCTCGTGGGTGGGCACTGGTTCCCCTTGCTGGTAGCACATTAGCCAGAAACATGTGCCTGATAGGTCACGGAGGGTGAGAGCCCCACTGCGGTTACTGGCTATGAAAATGTCTTGTTCTCCAGGTGAGAAAGTCCATCTACTTGCTTGTTGGGTCAACCCCATGGCGGTTGCACTCTGTAAGATGATGAGATGCACACAAACCTTCTATTAATCTTCAATTACTGCACACTCAAAAATAAACTGCATTCCAGAAAGGGGCAGGTGTCTGCAGTGATAAACAGAACTTGACTATCTTTTTTAAAATAGGAAAGACCCTGCCAAATGTCGTATGTCTCAGGAAGGTTAACTCAGAAATGTTGACCAAGTGACTGAAGGGCAGTGGTACATGAGGTAATGTAGCAGCCTTGGGGGCTGCACACGAGGCAGGCTCACTTCCCCATGCAGGCTTTTCTTCCAGGAACTGCACCAGAAACTCAAAGAGGATTGGGGAGAATTCTGAAAACATTATTCTGTGGTACTGCCTAGAGAGGAAAAATAAACTATAAAAACAAAAACCTAGATAAAGTATTACATTAGTTAACAGAAACTATTTCTGAAACTTGTGGGTGTCATGACACAAGCCATCATCAGCTGTGAACAAACATTTTAATCCTCTTTTCCTGGGGAGTTCAGTTAGGTTGCATCTGTTTTTTTAACGACAATATCCACCAATCCCTCTCTATTTCCTGCACATCCTCTGCTCTCTATGGAACAAGTTATCATTAGTGAAATGTGGTTGATATACTGAAGTCGTCAGTTTTCCCACTGTATTAGGATTCTCTAGAGGAACAGAACTAATAGGATAGATGTATATTTTTGAAGGCAAGTTTATTAAGGAGTATTGACTCAAATGATCGAAGGCTGAAGTCCCACAACAGGCTATCTGCAACTGAGGAACAAGGAGTCCCAGTTCGAGTCCCAAAACCTCAAAAGTACAGAAACCAACAGTACAGCACTGCTATTGTTAGAGAACACACAGGAGTTCATTCCTATTTTTATGCTCCCTGTCCAAACAAAATGTGTAGGAAAATAGACATGGTAGGTCTGATAAAGGGTTTGTCATGTGTTAAATTGAGTCTCCAAATGAGATGCCAAAGTCCTTACCAGAAGCACCTTAGAATATGTCCGTATTTGGAAATAATGTAGCTGGAGATGTTATTAGTGAAGAAGAGATCACAGTCAAGTAGGCAAGGCCCTCAAGCTAGGAACACTGCTGCTATCCCCATTAAGCTACCATTGACTTTCTTCACAGAATTGGAAAAAACCACCCTAAATTTCATATGGAACCAAAAAAGAGCTGCATAGCTAAGACAATCTTAAACCAAAGAAAAACAAAACCGGAGGCATCACACTAACTGACTTCAAACTATACTACAAGGCTACAGTAATCAAAACAGAATGGTTCTGGTACCAAAACAGAGATATAGACCAATGGAACAGAACACAGCCACAGAAATATCACCATACATCTACAACCATCTGATCTTTGAGAAACCTGCAAAAAAAAACAAGCAATGGGGAAAGAATACCCAATTCAATAAATGGTGTTGGGGAAACTGGCTAGCCACATGCAGAAAAATGAAAATGAATCCCTTCTTTACAACTTATGCAAAAATTAACTCCAGATGGATTAAAGATTTAAACATATGACCTAACGGCATAAAAAGCCTAGAAGAATACCTAGGCTATACCCCTCAGGATATAGGCATGGACAAAGACTTCATGATTAAAACACCAAAAGCCATGGCAACAAAAGCCAAAATAGACAAATTGAATCTAATTAAACTTAAGAGCTTCTGCACAGCAACAGAATCTATCATTAGAGTGAACTGGCAACCAATAGAATGGGAAATTCTTTTGTAATATAACCATCTGACAAAGGCCTAATATAGAATCTACAAAGAACTTAAACAAATTTACAAGAAAAAAAAAAACAACTCCATCAAATAGTGGGCAAAGATTATGGACGGAGACTAGTAAAAAGAAGACATTTATGCAGCCAACAAACATATGAAGAAAAGCTCATCTTCACGGGTCATCAGAGAAATCAAAATCAAAATCACATTGAGATACCATCTCACAACAGTTAGAATGGCAATCATTAAAAAATCAGGAGACAACAGATGCGTGAGAGGATGTGGAGAAATAAGAACGCTTTTACACTGTTGGAGTTTAAATTAGTTCAACCATTGTGGAAGACAGTGTGGCACTTCCTCAGGGATCTGGAACTAGCGGTACCATTTGACCTAGCAATCTCATTACTGGGCATATACTCAAAGGATATTTAATAGGATGATATAAATCATCCTATTATAAAGACACATGCACACCTATGTTTATTGTGGCACTGTTTGCAATAGTAAAGACCCAGAACCAATCCAAATGTCCATCTACGATAGACTGGATAAAGAAAATGTGGCACATATACACCATGGAATACTATGCAGCCATAAAAAGGAAGAGTTAATGTCATTTGCAGGGACATGGATAAAGCTGGAAACCATCACTCTCAGCAAACTGATGCAAGAACAGAAAACCAAACACCACGTTTTCACTCATAAGTGGGTGTTGAATAATGAGAACACATGGACAGAGCGAGGAGAATATCACACACCAGGGCCTGTTGGGAGGATGGGGGCTAGAAGAGGGATAGCAGAGGGTGGGGGATAGTGGAGTGGTAGCATTGGGAGAAATACTCAATGTAGATGACAGAGTGAAGGATGCAACAAGCCACCATGGCAGGTATATACCTATGTAATAAACCTGCCCATTTTGCATATGTACCCCAGAACTTAAAGTATAATTTAAAAAAAGAACAAGAAAATTTGGACACAGACACAGAGATATACAATGTGCCATATGACAGCAGAGGTAAAGATTAGAGTGGTGCAGCAGCAAGCCAAGGCATGTCAGGGATTACCAGTCACCCCCACAAGTGAGAAAGGGGCAGACAAGCATTCTCCTAAGTCTCAGAGGGAGTGCAGCACAGCTTACACTCGATTTTGAACTTCCAGTCTCCAGAAATGTAAGCAAACACATTCTGGTCATTTTTTAGCCACCCAGTTCATAATATTTGATTTTGGCAGCCCTGGGAAATTTCATACAGAGTTCTTCACACAAAAGGAAGCACTCTAACAAACAGCCATGGTCCTGGATGACGGACAGCCTGAAGATTGCAAACCTCCAAGAAATCAAAGAAGGTTATATCAACTATGGGCAGCCCCATCTTCTAAAGGCGGCTCCTCATGTCCATACCCATACTTTGGAAGGGGAATCCTGCTCTTGGACATGGGATCTTTGGGTAGACAACTGCCAGAAATCCAACATGGTGATGAATTTAAGGTCTCTGACATTTTCATCTTCATCAAGGGGGATTCCATCAAGTAGTAAGTCAAACTTTTCATCAGTAATCTCCACATCAAATAGTTTTTCATGGCTTGGAACACCTCAGCTTACAGTCATGGCAGAAGACAAAGTGTAAGCAAGGCAGTCTTACAAGGTGGCAGAAGAGAGAAGTTAAACATTTTTTTCTCTCTCTTATAAAGATATAATCTTGAGGCAAACAGCAGAATCAACTTTCTTAAGCCATAAAAGACTCCATCTCTCTCCCTTTCACCATAAATATTTCCTTCACATTTATCTAATTGTATGTTTGTATCGATTTATGTGCCCTTTTGGGAGTTCCAGAAGTTAATTTTGAGACAAAGTCTGGATACCCAGCTGCAGAATTCCAGGTGACTTCAAAGTCGCTAGTTAATAACCCAAGACTTGCTGAGATGATGCCAGCCTAAGACCCAGGTGTATGGGGACGCCAGAGAGCAAACAGAGTAAGACACACAGACCTTGTACTCAGCCCAATTTCTGAATGCCTTTCTTATCAACTTTTTCTTTTTTAAACCCCTGCCTTTTCCTCAAAAGTGGAGTGGTCGCTTTGGATGGGAATCCAGTCACTTCCCCCTCACCTGTTATGGTTAATACACTCATCTTTGTACCAGATCTTACCCTTCTTAATTGGATTCTGCAAGTGACGGGCATCCGGAGCTGAGTGAGGTTAGAAACTGAATGACATATTGGGGGTTCATAGACACGGCGTTCTGTGAAGTTGATGCGTGGATTCCTGAGGAAGCCTGCAAGCCTGTTAGTGATGAGCAGAGCTGCATCCAGCTATCAGGATCTGCACTCCGGCTGCTGTGAGCCTCTCACCATCTTCCCTGGTCCCAGCTGCCCCGGATGGTTCCACCTTGACAACGTGCTCCGTGTTCTGGGTGGTGGGAGAACAAGGGGGCTCCTTCGGCAGCTCCTACAGGGCTGTGAATCCAGGGCCCACTCGGTGTTCCCTGTGGAGTCTCTGAGGGAACGAGGGGCCTCTCAGGGCTCAGAGCTGTGCGCCTGTGCGGAGTGGGGGCTGAATACAGGGACACTGGGCGCGTGATGAGAAGCGGAGAGAGGTCAGCTCCCGGGACCGTCCGCCCTGAGCCTCAGGTGAGCCGGGGGCCCCTGGACAGACACGGCTTCTGTGGCCGCCACCAAAGAGCCTTGGCCTCAAAGCAACAGGAACCTCTCTGTCCACTTCGGACACTGATGGGAATAGCGGCCTCTCCCAGGCTGGATCCCGCTGGTGTCCGGATATGTTGGGTCTCCAGGCCCAACCCTGCACAACCTAAAGGAAGTCCCTGCCAAGCTACCCGGAAACAGAGCTTTAGAGTGGGCAGGGAAGCGCGGGGGCAGCTGCGACAGAGACGCGCGGTGGCCGGGACGTGGGCGGTTTGGAGACGCGCGGGGGCGGATGGGACGTAGGCAGTTCAGAGACGCGCGGGGGCCGATGGGACGTGGGCGGTCAGGGGAAGCGCAGGGGCTGATGGGACGTGGGCGGTCAGGGGAAGAGCAGGGGCCGGCGGGACGTGGGCAGTCCAGAGACGCGCAGGGGCTGATGGGACCTGGGCGGTCAGGGGAAGCGCGAGGGGCCAATGGGACCCGGATAGTCGGGGGTGCTGGGGTCTCTGGAAAGCGGGATCTGGGACGCTGCTCCGCCTCCTCTGCAGGCCATGCAGCCCGGAAGCTCCGGATCCTGTTGCTTGCTGGTTCACTCAACTGGTAGTTTCTTTTGCTGTGCAGAAGCTCTTAAGTTTGACTAGATACCACTTGTATATTCTGGCTTATGTTGCCATTGCTTTCGGTGTTTTAGTCATGAAGTCCTTGCCCATGCCAATGTCCTGGATGGTATTGCCTAGGTTTTCTTCCAGAGTTTTTATGGTGTTAGACCTCTTGTTTAAATCTTTAATCCACCTAGATTCATCCCTTAGGAATATCCATGATTCATTGGCTCAGTTGTTTCACATTATCCAATACTTCCCAATAATTCTGTTCATTTTTAAATTTTTATGTGACTGAGTTAATTGGAAATATCTGTCTCTTACATTTTACATTCTTTCTTCTTTTTAGTATAGTCCATTGGTAAAGCTTTAAACCGTATTTTGTAATTAATTCAATGAAGTCTTTATTACCTGAAGATCATTTTTAAAAAATCAAGGGCTTACGTAAATCTCGAGTTTTTCTAATTTGTTTGTGTTGGTTCTCAACCTTCTTTTGACTTTGATTGAGCTTGTTAAAATCAACATTTCGAATCATTTATCTGACATTTCAAATATATCTTGTGGTTTAGATTCTATTGCTAGAGAGTTAAGCTTATGTCCGGGGTCTTGTAACTCTGTTTTTTCATACTTCAATAATTGCTTATCTGTTTGATTTTCATTGGCTAAACTATCTTTTCTTATTATTTTTGAATTCATTTTGATTTTAATGAAAATCATATTCCCTTTAGAATGCAAATATAATTTATATTGTGTGGGTCTTCTGAGTTGGTACTTAGCTTACTCAATGGCAAAGACAGAGTTTCTTGTCTATAGATAGCCATTAGTTAGTGGCTTTCTGAAATTATGGTTGTAGTAACAATGTACTGGGCCTGGGAGCAGGCTCACTGCCTCCTACACATCCTAGATAGTTGAGGCCTCAGGAACCATTTCTAATTTGGAATGCATTCGTTTCAGCAGATTTTGTATTGGATTGTAAGTACCCCCTTCACGTTAGTAGGTAGTCCTTACAGATTTGAGCTGACTGTGGCAGAAGCAGATACGTATATGCTTGATATCTGTAGACAGGGAGAAGCTCTTCGTTGCCTCAGGAATGTTCTGTGAAATTTACAATGACCTAAATTCTCTGCTCAGCCCCTGAGATGGGGAAAAAGGAAAGCTGAATATAGATGAACCACTGAGCCTGGCATGATTTCTTTTGTTAGTAATAACTTTAGTGTGGTGTTTTGTTTTCAAATTTCAGTTGCGGTAGTAGCATACTGGGTGTGTGAGTTGCCCCGTGGACTTTTGTGCAGCTGGAATCACAGAAGGGTTGAAAAGCCAGTATCATTTTCATGTGCTGTGCACGGTGGTGGTGACTTTGTATTAGGTCCTGCAGTTTCAACATCAGGCCAGTAGGTGGTGCTTGCAGGTAAGAGCCGCCTACGGTGGCAGCGGAGGGGTTTATGCTTTACTGGTGGTTAAAGAGGGAAATTCGTCATGTTCTGGATCTCAGAGAAAAGACTTTCAGTTATTCTCATTCAATATGGCACTCCCTGAAAGACTTTCTGATATAACTTTTATTACGTTAAGATGTGTTCTTTCTATACCCATTTTTTAAAGACTTTCTTTCATGAAAGGATGTTGAGTTTCATCAAATGCTTTTTCGGCATCAATTGAAAAATATTATATGTGGAGTAAAGATCTAAATGTAAAACCTAAAACTGTAAAAAACTTTGCATAATAATCTAGGAAATACAATTTGGGATACAAGAACTGGCAAAGCCTATGATGAAAATGCTAGAAGCAATTTAACCAAAATCAAAATTAACAAATGCATGTAAATAAACTGAAGAGCTTCTGCATAGCAAAAGACACTATCAACAGAGTAAAGAGACAAGCTATAGAATGGGAAATAAAATATTTGAAACCTCTACATCTGACAAAGGTCTAATATTTAAAACATAGATGGAACTTAAACATACAAGGAAAAAAAAGTGGCCAAAGGACATAAAAAGACACTTTTTAAAAAGACCTACATGTGGCCAATAAGAAGTAAAATACTGAATATCACTGTCATTAGAGAAATACATATCAAGGCCACAGTGAGGTACCATCTCACATCAGTCAGAATGGCTAATCTTAAAAAATAAAATAACAGATGCTGCTAAGGTCGCAGGAAGAAAGAAAACATTTACACACTTCTGGTGAGAATATAAATTAGTTCAACCACTGTGGAAAGCAGTGTGGTGGTCCCTCAAATAACCTAAAACAGAACTTTAATTTGACCCAATAATTCCACAACTAGACACATACCTAAAGGAATATAAACATGTAGGTTCATTGCAGCATTATTCACAATAGCATAGACATGGAATTTACCTAAATTCTCATCACTGGCAGAACAGATAGAGAAAAATGTGGTGCATATAACCATGGACTACTATGCAGCTAAGAAAGAATTAAATTACGTCCCTTGAAAAAACATAATGAGACTGGACTTCATTACTCTTAGCACACTAATGCAGGAGCAGAAAAAAAAAGTATACTATATGTTCTCACTTATTTGTGGAAGATAAGTAATGAGAAATATTCTCTCAGACCCTGAGTCTTCCTTATTTGAAAAATCATTCTAAATTAACTGTTCAACAAGTTGCCAATATGCCTTTAAATATCCTATTCTATATGGACCACTTATATCACTGAATAAAGCAATAAGAACTATATTTTAAAGTGGGATTATAGGATAATAAATATCTTAATAGTAAGAATATGGAGGAAATGGATGGTTTTATTAATTCAATAGTTACATAACTGTGGGAGACACTGTATTCCAATGGGTAAGATATTCAGATTTCAGAGCCAGGTAAGTGTTCTTACATAGTGTGCGTGACTGGGCAGTGGTGGATTCCAGAGGGTGGCAGGTGCACAGACCAAGAGGATCAGAAATCAATATGTAAAGATGACCATCTATGGCTATGAATGAAAAGTATGTAAATACTTCAAATAATTCTATTTAATGGAGTTTGAAATAAAACCCAAACTTATTCAAAACACAAATTACTTGGTAATTATTTGGGGACCTATGGGTTTATCAAGAAATTCAATTTCCTGTTTATATTTCAATCCCTGGTTCCTGCTGTCAATGGGAGGGAAAATTCAGAACCCATCACACATTACAGGGCAAATCTGTAAACCAGAGTCTTTTCACTGAAGAGCCTGGGAGCTCAGGACTCTCGGGCAGGTGCTGGGGACCCTGTCTTGGGAGTGCCCAGCAGATCTCAGAACTGTCCATGGGCCCTGCTGGGCACTCACGTGGATAACCATTGGCCACTTTTCAGTGTTACCAGTGAGCTGTGACTGTTACTAATGGTACCAGGATGGAGTCAAGGTTCCTGCTCAATGCCAGAGACAGTGATGGTCCCAGATACAATCCAGGTAATCTCTATGCCAATAAAATGCAGGTTCACAGTGAGGAGCACATCCTGGGGTAGGGCTTGTTCTTCAGTGGGAAGAGTGCTGTCCACAGAAAGCTTAGACATGGAGCAGGGGATGCATTTCCTCGGGCAGGATTAGGGCTTGGTCTCTCAGCATCCCACTCTTGTATGGCTGAGGTGGCATCTGTGTTTTCCTTCTTGTCCTAGATCAGGCTTTAAGCTGAGAAATACCGTGCCTCATGAATACACAAACAACCTGAGGTCTTCTGAGATAAATATAGATGTGTTGGTTGCCTGCAAGCATCACCCAACAACCACATCCCTCCTCTGAAGAAGCCCCAGTGGGCAGAGCTCATCACCATGGACTGGACCTGGAGGATCCTCTTCTTGGTGGCAGCAGCTACAGGTAAGGCGCTTCCTAGTCCCAAAGGTGAGGAAGGGATCCTGATTTGGTCAAAGAGGATTTTATTCACTCCTGTCTCCACTCCACAGGTGCCCAGTCCCAGGTGCAGCTGGTGCAGTCTGGGGCTGAGGTGAAGAAGCCTGAGGCCTCGGTGAAGGTCTCCTGCAAGGCTTCTGGATACGCCTTCACCAGCTATGGTGTAGGCTGGGTGCGACAGGCCTCTGGACAAGGGCTCGAGTGGATGGGAGGAATCAACACCAACACTGGTGGCACAAGCTATGCACAGAAGTTCCAGGGCAGAGTCACCATGACCAGGGACACGTCCACGAGCACAGCCTACATGGAGCTGAGCAGCCTGAGATCTGAGGACATGGCCATTTATTACTGTGCGAAAGACACAGTGTGAAAACCACATTGTGAGAGTGTCAGAAACCCTGAGGGAGGAGGCAGCTGTGCTGAGCTGAGGCGATGACAGGGGTTATTAAGTTCAAGGCTGTTTACAAACTGGGTTATATATTTGAGAGAAAATAACAGTGGAAACAAGTGCACACTCTCATTTTAAGAGAAATATTCCATTCAAGAGTCATCATATAAGCCAAATTCACAGAGTGGGAAAGGCCACACTTAATACAGTTGATGCAGACATTCCATGAAGGTGCTGCTTTGAACATGTTTTTAAATTAGATGAATTAATTATCTGCAGCAAGCTTATCTGATCATGTGGTAAGACTAAATATGATTCTTAAAAAGTGGCTAAAATTTCTTTCAAATGTTTCTGTCACTCCTTATCATAAAATTTATTTTAGAGCAGTTTTAGGATTACAATGAAATCGCATGGAAGGTTTGAGAATTCCCATGAATCCCTGCCCTACACAGGCAGAGCCTTCTCCACTATGACCATCCTACACCAGTGTCACAAATAACTGACAATGGATGAATCTACAAGGACACTTGGCTCTTCTTCTGATGATCTCCTAATATAACAAGTCTAAATATCTCGGAGCACCACAGGTTTTTACAGTGGCTTTCTAGAAATGATATTAGTTAGAGGGAAAGTGGGTGAGGCTATTACATTTTGAACTTTGTCCTCCAAAATCTACAAAATACATACTAATTTAGAGCTTATCTTACTTCTGGTTTACAATGCCCCTTCCCAGGGAGTAGGATTTTTAAGCTTTTAGAGGCAGGTTCATGTCTCTGAAAGACCAGCACGTTCTGGTGAATCCCATAATGGACATCCTTGAGTGAGAATTGGAGACCCTGGCAATGAGAGACTCCATGTGTAATGCCCTAGAGGTGGATGAGATACACTGGACGCTCTCGGGTGGTGGTTCTGAATAAGGCGGTTCATGCAGCAAATACAAACGCATGCATGGGACCCAGGCAGGAACAGAAGCTTCCCTTTACAAAGTGGGTGGGCACCTGGAAGGAGCCCTCACAGGGGTGGCACTGGTCAACCTTGCTGACTGCACATTAGCCAGAGGCATGATCATGCTTGGTCTTACAGGGAAAGGGCAGCATTGAGGTCATAGGTTATGAAAATGTTTGTCGTCTTCCAGCTGAGCAAGTCCATCTGCTTCCTTGTGGGTGTCACCCCCATGGCAGGTGCACTCTGGGAGATGACAAGACGCACAAAAGCATCCTCCCACTAATTACCCAGTACCACACAATCAGAACCAACCTGTGCTCCAGAAAGGGATACTTGGATGCGGAAACAAAGAGAGCTTAAGGGTTTTGTCACCTGGTGAACATACTGCCCAAAACCATACTTTGCAGGAAGATTAGCTCAGAGATGTTTACAAAGTGACTGAATGGCAATGGTGGGTGAGGCGACCTGACAGCCTCAGGGCTGCACATGAGGAGGGCTTCCTTCCTATGCAGGCTTTTCCTCCAGGACCTGCACCAGGAGCTCAAGAAGGATCAGGGAGAATTCTGAGAACATCCTACTGTAGTGCTGCCTAAAGAGGAAGAATAACCTATGAAAAGTACAACTGAGTAAAGTTTGCACATTTGTTTATGAAAACTGTCTTTCCAAAAGCTTGAAAAGGTCTTGAAATACCCCCGATTAGCTGAGAACAAACATTTAAACCCTCCTTCCACAGGGAGTCCCAGCAGGTTAGGTGTGTCCTCTGATAGATGATCTTCCCCAGACCTTTCTTCCCAGCTCATATCTGCTCTCTGTGTAAAAAGTTCTCTTCCGTGGAATGTGGTTGATGATGTGAGGTCCTCAATTTTTTTCATCTTCTGCATGGCCATGCTATTTTCCTCATCTGAGGTTTAAGAGCTCACCTGCATGCAGCACGTGACAGCCTAAATCTCTTGTGGACAAAACAGTAACAAAGGCACCCACCAGGGTCCAGCATCCGATGTTGCCGACAGCGACCACCAGAGGTCAACGCCCTCTTCGCAATCCTGGGTCAGAGCATCATTAGTAACTTCCCAGGAGAATCAGCTTAGAAAGCATTTGTTCCATTTTCCAAGCGGATATAACCCACCTATTTTTTTGAAGAAATAGAAAGAGCTGAATGCTGAATACACTGAAGGTCTGCTGGTGTTGCAAGTTTATGATTTTATCACTATCTAATTTCTGATCTGTGCAGATCACTCTACAGATTTTTCTCACTGATGTGACCAGCCTTCTGAATGTCAAATATAATTGATCTTTCTCATATAAAAATCAACACAAGCTCCTCATGGATTCAGTGCTCACTGACTACTCTAAACTTACACAATGTGTTTCTTTCTTAGTTTCATTTTCTGGTCTCTGTACTTGGCATCTTCACCATGCCCATTTTATGTTTCTTTTTACAGGTAATTGATAGTTAATTTTAAAATTTACAGTTACTTATGTTAATGAAATAAACATTCAATAACTTAGAATAAAAAAAGTATGAAAAGTAAATGCAGTAATACTTAATGTAAGAAAGCCAGCAGATGAAAGCTGGGGAAATCTATTCTGCTGCATAGGAAGGCATGGAGTCCTCATAGTACGATGATCTTCTGGAGTTTAATTGATCCTGCTACGCAAGTGATAGAATCCTCTCTCTTTATGTTAGAGCTTTCCCTAACATGTACAATAAAGACTGAACACAGACACTGAGACGTTGAGCACCACCTGCAGAGGTCTGTCCTGCAGACCCGGACAGCGATGGATGACTGAAATACACTCTTACACCCAGTAGAGTGATTTGAGTGGGCTAGGGGTGGTCGTCTGCTGCTTTCAGAAGGTGATTGCAGCTAACAGACCACTGCTCACTGGTTCTCCTCACATTTATTCAGTATATATTTAATAACTGAGGTCCTAAGTCAACATGCTTGTCGATAAATAACATGATTAAAAGAGTGATTTTACAAATGATAAAAGGTCTTAGTTCTGGGGCCCAGAAGAAACACCATTAATGGGTAATTCCCGTTAGACTGACCTGTGAGAGGGTCATCCAGCACAAAGTTTACATGAGTAAACAAATTCGAGTAGGGACAAAGGAATGTGGTGTAAACAGAATTAACTGGGGAAGCTTTTATTATTCCTAATCTTCACTCTATGACCTAAAGGTCTAACATAAGAACGGGCTGCCTTCAGCCAGCTCCATGAGTTAATAAAAACCTTTCAGCCTTCCAAAAGATATCTTATATCCTATCCCTAGTATTTCTCTTAATACTTTGCCCACCACCCCAAGTGAATCCCAGTAGATACCTCCAAGCAGACTGACATAGAACCTCTCATCAACTGCCTGAGCCGATAGTGGTAGATATCACATTTGTCTAACAAAGTAATTACATCCTGTAAGGATACCCACCAGTCCTATGGAGACAATTTGAAAAATTTAGTCAAGGTTCAAACCTGACAGGCACTAAATTATACTTAGAAGAATTAAATCTTACCTTCGTATGTATGTTTTCCTTAATCATAGAGAAGCTACTCGTGTGAATTTCCAAGTTACTGAATATCTTATTCCCTAGAATGAGACACTGCGTAATGTGCTCTGGCAGGAGGGAATGTGGCTATAGTTACGAGACAGGAGATTTGAGCACCGGAACATGAGTGTGAGATGCAGCAGTTCTTTCTCCTTCACATGTGCCCAGAAACAAAGACCCCAGTAGAACAATGGAAGGGTTAAGTCTCCATAATCTGATATGAGATCTTCATCAGGTATTCCACTGTTTATAGTAGGAAATTTAATCTCTAATGAAGGTTTATTTTGGGGATAAAGCTATTCTCCAGGATACTTAAATGCCCCAAAACAGAAAGCACCACAGTGCCCAGTGGCCAGGAGCTACAACACCTGGGCCTGGAAACCAGTGGACAGAAATATCAGCTTCTCTTACCACAAGTATGATGAAAATTTCAAGGATGGTTCTTTCCTTCTCCCTAATCATAGGCTGCCATGCACTGGAGGTCCCGGTACATAAGGAGAAATGTGTCTGCAGTGGGTGCAGAATTAGTGCCATAAAATAGTTGTGCTGCTGTGGTCCTCACACTGTTGGACCAGCTGACCAAGAAAGTGCTGTGAGACCTGCAGTGTTCAATGATTTCTATTATATTTGGGGCTACATTCGCAGCTACCAAGGGAAAGAGAGACAAGTAGCTCTGCCCTTGGTAGAGTCTATGGGTCTATTTTTTTTCCTCCAAAATGAGGTTAAAAAACAAAACACTCATCAACTAAAATTCGGATGATTATCAAGTGATCAAGGACAACAGCCACTCAGTGTTTCAGGGTGTTTTTACCCAAAGTCACACAACATGTGAGAACCTGAACTCTGGAGTCGGGGCATCTCTGAGGAGATTCTGGATATTATCCCTTTGTTAGATGGGTAGATTGCAAAAATGTTTTCCCATTCTGTTGGTTGCCAATTCACGCTAATGATAGTGTCTTTTGCTGTGAAGAAGCT
This sequence comes from Sapajus apella, assembly GCF_009761245.1. Classification (NCBI taxonomy): domain Eukaryota; kingdom Metazoa; phylum Chordata; class Mammalia; order Primates; family Cebidae; genus Sapajus; species Sapajus apella. Next base: position 62,800 of record NW_022437348.1, read on the forward strand.
CTTAAGTTTAACTAGATCCCATTTGTTTATCTTGGTGTTTACCATTCAGGACATAGGCATGGACAAGTACTTCATGACTAACACACCAAAAGCAATGGCACTAACTTATTAAACATGCTTCTCATATTTGCTTTAAATTTCCTGCCAGGAAATCCATATGCTTTTTTTTTTTTTTCATTCATGCCAGTCTCTGGACCTTTATGTTTTCCCTCTGCTTGGACAATGTTCCCTGTTTCTTCATTTTTCTTGACTGTCTTTGCTGCTATCTGTTCATCATAACAAACAGCTCTGAGATCATCAAAACAAACGGCCCCTTCAAAGGGCCCCTACTCTTCAAAGACTAGGTTCATAGAGACCACCCCAGTCAGCAATTGTGGATCTCTCAAAACTTCATAATTACATCAGAATATTCAAAACTCTGTCTCTGTTTTTAGCGGGTGCCATGTTTAGAGAATGTTGGGTTGTGCCAGGGCTCCCAAGTAGGGGAGGCAGAAACTATTTACCCTAGCAGCCTCCCGAATAAGTGAACCATTGGACACAGTTTTATTATTGAAGTATAATTCATCAAAATAATATTATTTCAATCACTCATCTAACATTGAAATGTTATAATTTCTCATTCGGATGTCTCTGGAGTTTATATTTTGAATATTTAGGTAAAATTACAACTAGTATAAAGCTGCCTCTTTGGCAAAATGATCTGCTATAGAATTTTCATTTTCTGTGTATCTCTTTTTGCAGTTAAATCTAAGTTTATATTAGTCATGTATCTAGAATACAGAAATATATCTTAAAGTTCCATCGTTTTTTAAAAAGTGTATGTTTTCCAGAAGATGTGAGAACCTTTTTTTACTTATAAAATACCTTATTACACATTGCTGAATAGCTACTCTTTATCTCTGTCCACTCACATTATATTAAGCAAAGAGAAACCAAAAAATATCATCCACACTATGCTTAAAAATCCCCACAGTTAAATTTTTAAGTGTCATTTATAATTCTAATTTTTTCTGTTGAAACCTAATTAACATAGAATCTATAATAAAGTACACATATTTTCCGGTATCCAATACCATGTTTGTGACAGAAACAAAGCAGGTGTGTTCTCTGAAAAGTCATCATCTGAGGCCTGAAATGAGGGGGACACACAGGTACTGTTCTGGTTTCTAAGGGTGGGGACAGAAATAGTGATAACAATACAGAACAGTACTGGCTCCTAACTAAAAGTTTCCAGGTATATTTAATGCTGCAATTCTATATTAACACCTTGTTCAAATTAAGCTCAGAGGAAGGGGCCACATCCTAGGTCTCACAGGGTGGAGAGATGGAGCTGTGCTCTGCTCTCCACACTACTCATAACATCCCAGGCAGAATTCCAGGTTCCACTGAGGCACGGCATCCAGAGGGCAGCTCTCAGGGGATGATCTTAGGGCACCTGCATCCTGGGGCAAGGTGCTTCCTTTTCTCAATTGTGCACTTCCTCCTTCTGCAAGCTATGGAGTGAGCACTTGTATTGCCATGATTTATACAGGTTCTCTCCACTAATATGGCAAAAAATGTTTATTGAATTTTTAATTTCATTTTCTCTGAAAAACACTGCATTGGCAAAAAGAAATAAACTGTATTTCTTATCTTCCCACACAACCAAAGATTCCTGACGACACAGCTGATGTGGTGTTCTCATAGGTGGATCTCTGCTCCTCAGAGGGGGCCTTGGTCTTCAAGTTTCAGCAACTCTGGGAAACCAAGGACAGCTCCATCCTTTACTCCCTGCTCTGCAACTCACCTGAGAATGGCTTTCTCATTGGAATGTCTCATGTTTAAAAAATAGGAGTCCTTATTTCATGTTTGGGTGTCCAGATGCACCTACTGTATCTAGCCCAGGACTGGAGACACTTTGCAGAACACAACATCACCTGAGACATGACCAGTCACATTGTTTTACTTCAACAATTTCAGCGTCCTCAGAAGAAA
>NW_022437349.1:0-16162 GCF_009761245.1 Sapajus apella
AATTCATCAAGTGCTTCTTTTTAAAACTAGAACTTGGCCTTATTGAACATGTGTTCTTCTTTAGTGAGATGATGTTTTTATATTCTTAATTATGTGTGAAATAATAAATTGTACAAGTAATAAATGTATTATTGGGATATATTGACACTGAGGAGCTTATAAAAACAAGTCATCTTAAGAAGCTGACAATTGCTACAAGAAGCAAGTTGTAGATAACTAGGAAATTATTATAAGTAATGTTTTATTTCAGTACTTAGCAACTAGAGTTCTTTTATTACGATGTACCTTCTGGATTAAGGGTATGGGTTGAAAGAGTTCTGTGGTTGTCCTAAAAGATAATGGGAAAAGAATCTCTGGATGTAAGTTTTTCTCTTCAAACTAGAGTTTTTTGTTTGTTTCAGTGTACTTTTTTTGTTTGTTTGTTTAATAGCAATGTGTTTTTATATGGGATGCTGTGTGCTACAGGCTAGTGTTGTTGGTGACATATATAAACATTTATTTAAAGAGAAAAGTTACCTCTTAAAAAACATTGATTGGTCTAAAAAAATATATAGATAACATCCTAAGTTAACATATGGCTTCTTAAAACTTGGGCACTTTTCTTTGTTTTTATCCCAAATGCATGTTTTAAGGCCTTTAAAGAATAGTCAGACTGATAAAGAATTGCTCACAGATAAGCTATACTTTGGGAAATTTGTTTTCTTTTAAATAAGAAATGTTCATTTTTGTCCTTTTATTTGAACATGATGGAATTTGTGAATCTTGGCATTGGTTGTAATGCTACCTTTTGGAATAATTTTTTTTTTCCAGCTTGTTAGCTGAGAATATTCTCTATTCTGTAAATAAGGTGAAGTAGGAGGACCTAGAAGAGACTAAACTTCATTTGGATCTTGAAGAATACATAAGATTTGGGTAATCCTGTGAACAGCTTTACATGTTTCCCTCTTATAAAGTCAGTATCATCAAAATGTGGGGATTGAATTTTGTATATTAGGATGATGGTAGCCAAACATGACTGAAACAGAGGCAGGGAGGGGTGGTAATAATAAATTAGAAAAACGCAATTAGAAGATTTGCGTCAGTTGTGGAATGTCTTGAGCTTCAGTGTGAGGAGTATCCATTAAACATGAAGTCATTGGAGTATTTGGGTATCTTTGGTGGTGGTGGTTTTTTGTGTTTGTTTTTTTTTTTCAATTGAGAGTTAGCAGGTAAAGTTGGGTATTCTTAAAATGTCATAGAGTGGTAGTAAATGGGCAGGGTTAGAGGAGGGAGAGACTGGAGACCATTTAGAAAGCTGTTGCAGTAGTCCAGACATTGATAATCCTTTGGCAATAAAAGTGAAAAAGGAGAGACAAATTGAAGAACATTTTTCAATCAGCTGGGTGACTTAATAGTAACTGAAGGGTATAGAAGAATCAAAGATGACTCCAAGGTTTTCAGTTTAATCAGCTTGAGACACACTGAGCAATGTCTAAAATGAAAAATCTTAGTTAAGTTCCAAGTTGTCTTGATTAGAATAAAAAGAGGAGAGTGTCCATTTTCAGTTGTTGTCTTTAAATAATCTCAGCAGGGGTCGGCATTACTGCCTCCTGATCTCAGGAGGGTCAGGCTGGCCCCAGATCCCAGCCCTCTCACAGCCTTTTCAGATGCCCCAGAGTACAAAAAGCATAGTAGTGGATCTTCAGAATGTCCTCTAACCTCTGACAGACTGAAATTTTTGTCTCCTGGTAGATATTGAGCATGGAATGAGAAAGAACCATCCTCTAGCATTTTGTCACTGTTTTACTGTCTTTGATCTGTGGAGGTAATATACAACCCTTCACAATGAATTTAGTATTTGTGAACACCATTGAAGATAACGGGTAGAATCTGATGCTGTTGGACCAAGCGTAGAGATCCTAGGGGCAGGGCTAAAGAACCAAAGAAGTACTTAGCACATGTTCTTCCCTTATTCCCACTGCTCCTGGAGTTTACTAAATCTTTCAGAAACCTTTACTTTTCACTGAGGGTGGCATTTTACTTGTCAAGTGCCTTAAAGGCGACAAAGGCCTGCTCCAACCACATGGAAAGTAGGGCAGCATTGTAAAACCTGCTTAGGTAAAAAGGGCATGCAGCTTCATCACAACTGACCAAGTAGGTATCAGGTGCTCACATTCTCTCAGCTAAAGACTCATTCACTCAGTGAATGAAATGAAAGCCCTAATATGTGCCAGTTACTATTATAGGCTCTGAGATGACAGCAGTAAACAAGACAGACATTCCCTGTCCTTAAAGAGCTTATGAAACAGTGGGACACAAGCAAAGGAACATATAGTAAGTTCTGTGAAGAAAAATACAGCAAGGTAAGGGAACAAAGAGTGACAGCGTTGGCTTAAGTTTTAATTACTAGGGTAACAGGCCCCATCTCTAAAATTATGTTTAAGGGTCCAGAATTTAGGAACCATTGGGGAAAGTTGAGTTTGATTTGTAAGATAACACTCCCTTAATCATTTTTCAAATGTTAATTCTAGATTTCCTTCTGCTCAGAATTGCTTAAATGTGGGGTTTAAGATTATAGCATACATTAACAAACACACTGCAAAGCCCCTTAAGTTTTCTGAATGTATTAATATTACCACTTGTAGAGAACTGGGCATTATTTTATTTAAAGCTGTTGTCTTGAGCTAACCCTCCCATAGAAGTACCAGAGATGATGATATCTTAGACTTCCGAAGGGTTTTAAAAGTTAACTTTTTGAAAGGACTACAGAAATGATCTCACGGTTGCACCTAAAGAAAACTGTTCTACAGTGATACCTACTACTAGATACCTGCTACTGGAAGATCCCAAGCACAGCAGGGATATTCCTTTTGCCTGGACTGCCTTTTGCCCAAGCTCCTCCTGACAAATTTTTATTTATCCTTGAAACCTATAATACTACTTCTGTACCTTGTATATACTTCTAGTGATGCCTTTATCAGTATCCACATCAGCCTTTCCTACCCTCTACTCTTCTGGAGGACAGGGACCAGGATTGATTAATTTTCAACTGCCCTCATGACCCTTCATGACTATCATATAGTTTGTACCTAATAACTATTGTTGAACTTAACTAAATCTCTGTAGATGATCATCTAGGCATAACTTGATTTTCTGTTGGTGTTAAGTTCATGAAACAGCTTGTTAATAGCTTTATTACACACATCTAAGTTTCTAACATTAGCCTCCCCGTACCTTTTGTTCTTTATTCAGTTTCTAACTTCTGAAACCAAATTCACTTACTGGCAAACATTTGCACATTGCAGCTTGTCCTGTGGAGAAGCTACAGATTCTTAAATATTTAGGACAGAAACTTTGTTTTTAACCATGACACTAGTGCAGATTAATCTATCCCACCAGCCTACCTTACCAGTTTTTGGGAGGGATGAATGTAAGCAAAGCACTGGAAAACTCCAGGGCACTGTACAGTCTGTGACTTATGATGATATTTAAAGAGTCCTCACCATCTGGCTTGCCCTCTTCCGATTTCCGCCAGTTTGTCAGTGAGTCCATCAAAATTTAAGTCCAGCGATGAACTCCAGATGTGATCTAATCCAAGTGGACTGCAGTTAGATTGTCATTGTCTATAATCTTATAGTAGTTTTAAAATGGACAAAGGTTGAGCTGACTGTCTTAGCCATCACACTGCAGATCATGTTAGGGCTGTAGTTAGTGTCCCGATAATATTCATAATGTTATTCTCGGTGTTGAGTGGCACCATATTAGGGCAGCTGGGGCAGTAAGTCATGGAGGCCATTTCCATCTAGCTAAAAATGAGCATTTCTTCAAAGATGAAGGTTCTAACTAGATAAGTGGTCTCAGCTGCTTCTAAAGGAAGAGCTCAAGTTGACCACAGACTCTCAGTGCTTGTTCTCCTTGAAGCCAGGCCTGCCTTTAGAGGCCATGAATAATGAAATATGAAAATTAGCATGTGGAAACTGAAACCAAACATATTTAAAGACACTTGCTCAAGGCCACACACCAAAACCTTAACCAGATATTGTGATTCTCAGTTGCCTTTCTTCATTATGTTTTCTCCCTGATGACAGCTAAGTCTCATGACTACTTGAACCTTTGGGGCTCCAAAGCTGTTACCAGAACCTAGCTCTAGGCCATTCTCTCTCTAGTGGCATGGTCTAGGGAATAATAAGGAATTCCCTCTGGGATTTATTGTGAGGATTAACTAAAATCACATGTGAAAATGTTTTGCAAACTACAAACATTAAGTGGATGATAATGATTACTAGTTACATGTAGTTGCTCTATGTGTATGTATGTATGTGTGTGTGTACTGTGATAGACAGTGTTTTGCTTGCGCTTTATTAAAGGTGCGCAGTATTCTTAAAATCTGTTTAGCGTGTGGCATAATGCTAGTAAAACAATTTCCCCACCTGTCACTTGGCTAATTCCATCAAAAATCATTACTTAAAACTCATTTTAAAGTAGGTGGGTTTTTCTCCCATCTACACTGGCATTTAGAGTGAGCTCTGACATTTCCAGAACCCTAGCACTATCTTCTGCTCAGCCCAAGGGTAAGGGGGCTCATAGCTCCACAGAAATCTCAAGAAGACACGGAGAAGAACACAAACTATCCAAGAGGAAAACTCAGTCCCTTTTGGAGCAAGAGACTTACACGTTTGTTCAAATCTATAACAAGAAATGTTGTCAGCCGCTCAGTAGGGAGCACACGGCCAAGGTACATATTTTCATCCCTCCAATCCTTTCCAGATTATTTTGCACTTGGCTGTGAGCTCTAGGCCCTGAGTGGGGTAAGAGACCAGATTCAAATATTTTAAAAGTAAGCAGCTCCAAAACAAGCAGAACAGAACTTCTTGGAGGGTAGTAGTTTGTTTGAGGTTTGGCAAGAAGAAAGTAGTAAAGGAAAAATAATTTTCAAACCTAGAGCCTCAATGGATTAAGAGAAAATCTTTTCTCTTTTTTTTTTATGTCAGTCAATATGATTAGACTTTTCATCTTAGGATAGAGAGATGGAGCGATAGAAGATGAGACAAAAACTAGAGCAAACCAGTAAATAACATTTGAAAAAATAGGTTTTCACTATTTAGAGCAGTGAGCTATATTCTAACACCCACCCCTCCACCACAAAGCTTGTGATCATTGTTTCACTAGAGACTCAGTCCACTATCACCACCTCTTCCCTCCCCATGTCCCAACCAGTCTACAAATCTGTCTGGTCAGATTGTTAAAACAATGGATGACAAAACACGTAAAGCAACTTCTCTCAACTCCTAACACACCCAGAAAGGGTATCATAATTTAAATTATAGTTTTGTATTACATCTTTGACCCAAATTTGGGAAAATGTCATGGTATATTATTGATTAATATAAAACACTTAAACAGGCAATGATATTTTAAATTGGTGGGAAAGTTCACTTGAATAACATGGTGCATTAGAAAAGCAAGAGCAGTGGATCAAGAGTCAGGTGACCTAGTGACTCTGTCTTTATGTGTTACGTGACCTTCGTTCATTTACAATGTATTAGTTCGCTTGCTGTGTGCTACATATTGAGCATTTAAAGACAAATAACACAGTGTGCCTTTGAAGGGCCTAGAGCCTTGGTACCTCCCAAATGAGGAGATATGATCTCAAAGACTCTCCAGCTCAAAATGCTGAATTTTCCAAGAAGAAAGATTGCAACAGCAAAGGAACTAGCCACATGGCTCCAGTAATGTCCTCCTACCACGTTGGTATCTTACAGAATTTTAGCTTTGGGTTGCTCTTCCTTTTTCACTTTCTTTCCTTCTTTCTTTCATACTAATATCATGGGTGCTCTCCATATTTATTTTTCTTCTTATTTTAATTTCGAAGAGTATCTTTGTGTGGAAACTCTGAGAACTTGAACATTTTTATTTTACCCTCACATTTAAATTAAATAATTTACACTTGTTTTTAATGTAAAGATGGTAATGTAAAGTGCCCCCTTACCCCCCCTTTTGCAGAAACCAAGAAGAGTACAACTCCATTTGCAGGGGAAACAAGGAGAGAGCTCTAAAACCAAACCACAGAATAGCTAAAAAGACTGAAAAAGCATGAGATACCAAGCAGGAATGCATAGGAGAGGAAACAGTGGATGCTGTGGTTTCAGATAGCGGAAAAGGCTAGCAGACTATATTTCTCAAAGATGAACAATTTACCCAGAGGTGAAAAGGGTGTTTTGTTTTGTTTTGTTTTGTTTTTGTTTTCTGAGACGGAGTCTCACTCTGTCGCCAGTCTGGAGTGCAGTGGTGTGGTCTTGGCTCACTGCAACCTCCACCTTCTAGGCTCAAGTGATTCTCCTCCTTCAGCCTCTCAAGTAGCTGGGCCTACAGGTGCACACCACCACACCTAGCTAATTTTTATATTTTTAGTAAAGATAGGTTTTCACCATGATGGCCAGGATGGTATCAATCTCTTGACCTCATGATCCGCCCGCCTTGGCCTCCCAAAATGCCAGGATTACAGGCATGAGCCACTGCACCTGACCAAAAAGCATTTTTTGAAAAAAATATTAAAATTTTTTATTGATGAAGTCTCACTCTGTTGTTCAGGCTGGAGTACAGTGACATGATCATAGCTCACTGTAACCTCAAACTCCTGGGTTCAAGGCATTCTCCTGAATAGCTGAGATTACAAGAGTGTGCCACCAGGCCCACCTAATTTAAAAAAAAAAATTTTTGTGGAGACGGAGTTTCACCATCTTGTCCAGGCTAGTCTTGAACTCCTAGGCTCAAACAGTCCTCATGCTTTTGGCCTCCCAGTGTGCTGGGATCTCAGGTGTGAGCCACCATGCCCAGCCAGGAAGTTTTAAATCCTTAGTTTGTAACAATGGGGAGAGGATCCATGGGCTTTACATAGATTGTGTGTGTTTGGAGGTGGGGAGCCTATTCCCAAGTGGAAGAATAAACACCAAACAAGTGAATGCATAAAGCTCTGAATATTAAGGAAAATTCCAGTCCTCCTTATAAACCTTCTGCAAATAGCTGATCCAAGAAAACTTTCCTTAACTGCTTCAAAAAAACTCATCAAGAAAGACTAGCAGAGGATCTGTACTAAAGTATTTTTTAGGAAATAGGGGGAATAAATAGGAAAATAAGACGGTAAACTAAAAACACTTATCGGGAAAACATTGCCATCAAGTAGACAAAAATTGTGATTAAGTATTTGATCATGAATGTTTATAACTGAATGAAACAGCTATTTATTGAAACCAAGAGCACTGAGCAAAGAAGCAAGAGCCTAGGACCAAGATGATGTGATAACGGGAAGAGATGAAGCAGGAATTGGCAGAACTTAGGGAAAAAATGGAAGGAAACATTAGACCATCTCAGAAATGAAGGCAAAATTGAATGTAAGTCAAGGTAAAATAGATAAAACATAATAGTTTTGATACAAAATTCTAGGTTTAAACTTGTCTTCCTTCAGTACTTTACTTGCTACAGCATTGCCTCCCAGCTTTAAGCATGGCTACTAAGAAATCTGTCTTGGAGCAGATCCTTGTTGCTTTGTAGGTGACATAATTTTCCCCTCTAGAAACCTGTAGAATTTTCTCTGGCTTTGATCATCTTAATTTCACTCTAATGGGTGTAGGAGGTTTTGGTCTTTAATGTCTCCTGTTAATGCTCTTTGAGCTGCTTAAATCAGTGGTCTTGCATATTTTTCTAATTCTGGAAAATTTCAGTCATCACTTCTTTAAATATTTTCTCCTTCGACTTTGTTTTTCTCTCTCTTTTGATTTCTTTTACACTTCCATTTGAAATTTTCGTGTCTCCTAGCTTTTTTTTTTTTTCCATTTCTTTGTCTATTCTTAACTCTTCTGGAGGAAGTTTCCTGATGTGATCTTTCATCTGATTCACTGGTTTTTCAGCTGTCCCTATTCTACACATAAATTCATTTTTTGAGTTCTTAATTTCATCTGTTATATTATTCATAGTTTGTTTTTTATGATTACTCGCTCCTGCTTCATATTTCCAATACTCCCCCTCATCTTGTTAAATGTGTTCATTATGTGTATTTTACACTTGATCTTAGCCAAAAGGCTGAGAAGCAATTATTATGTGTATTTTAAATTCAGGTCTGTCTGGTCCATTGATTCTGATCCCTTTAGCACGGACTGTTAAGCATGTCTACCTGGCTTATATCATTATTTTCCCCTGTGAGCTTACATTACCTTGGGGAATATCAGCTATCTGGACAGATGATGTATACCTGGGAAAGGAGACTGAAATCCAGACTCCAGCTTAGACCCTTCTGATGAGTTACTGAGTGTATGTGATGTGGGGTGGTGGTTGTAGTGATAGGAAATATGCTTTAGAGTAATGACCTCTATTATTTCACTCTGAGTTTGATCATTCCCTGTTTCCTGTGTCTTTTTTTTTTTTTTTCCCCTGAGCTCTGCTCATTTTCAAGAGCTTCCTCCCATAGAATTGGGACAGGGGTTAGGCCTGCTCAGGGGTCAAGACATTCTTCTGCACCTGTTGTTAGCTACTCTTCAAGTCCTGCTATAAGGCGATTCAAATACTCAGTGGCACTGACCTGGTACTGCTCCTCTGCCCCCTAGAAGTGAGAGGTGAGTAGTGACTCACTCAAAACAATGTAGGGGAGAGAAGAAAATGCAGGGAGCATGTCCCCAGCCCATCTTCTGCCTTGCCAACTTGTATTTTAGGCTGACATTTCCTATATACCCACTGGTAACCAGTCACTTCCTGTCTCCCCAAAGGTTTCTCAGTGGTTTTATGGTATATTCTGTTACCCATTATTAACCTGCCTGTCACTTCCATAGCATTTCCATGGTGGATTCTAAAAGAGCAGCAACACAGTTTCGTTTGCCATCTTGTGCTCCCCACTAATGTGTAATGTTACCTCTGTGTCACTCACCTAGTTCCCCTTTATCTGTGGGTCTGTTTATTCTCTCTTTCTCTCATCTGTTTTACTTGTTTCATCTGTCTCTGCGCAATGCCATACTTTTAATTGTTGCAGATTTATAATTTCTTCATATCTGATAAAATGATCCTTTCACCCCTATTCATCTTCAAATTATCTTTGTCTATGCTGGGACCTTTACTCTTCTGTGTGAAGGACCGGTTGGTCAAATTCTGTGACAAATTCCTTTGAGATTTTATTGGAATTGCTTAGAATTTATAGGTTAATTTGGAGAATTGCCATTTTTATTATATTGAAACCTCCAACCCATTAATCCTGTATAATGCTCCATTTACTTACTCCATAAAGATCTTGTTAAACTTTTATAGAATGTATTCCTAAGTACCTTATAGCTTTTGTTGCAGTTGAACATCCCAAGGTGGTTTTTGTTTTTTGCTTTTTTTCCACAATGAAAAGACCTTTAGTTTGTTCCTGATCGTATAAAAGTAAATCCCACCTGAAATCCCACCATCATGAGATTAATGAGTTGGTTATCCTTTTAAGCATTCTTTACACATACACATAAAAATACACAAGTAATTCTACATATATATGGATCATATCATGCTTGCTATTTTTTTCATCAACACCTTCTCTCTCCACCTTCTCTCCTAATACGAGTCCCTTTCCTACGCCCTAGCCACACACCTGCAACCTGTCTTCATAACCTAATGGGTGACCATCAGTGTTTTCTCCATGCTCATGAAGTCATACAGGTCCATGATTTATATAGACTTCAGAGAGAGCTGGTCATTGTTTCATAAAAAAAAATGGGATCATATTTTACTTCTCTGTATTTTGATTTTCTGACTTAGAAATACCTTAGGGAAGTCCCTCTAGATGACTAGGAAGTCACCTGGTATGGATCTAATTTATTCCCTTCAATGGCTAGTTGGTATTCCATGATATGGAGATATATATAATGCACAATTCATTCAACCATTTTGTTCAGTTATATATAACAGAAAATAGCTATTTTAGGTAGAAAGAGATTTAATGTATAGGGAATTTGGGACTTACAAAATCACTGGAGGTGTCCAAGTAGCAGGCTCTAGACTGGGCCTAAAGGAATTATGCCCACAACAGTCCTACAGGCCCTTCTCTCCAAGAGAATTCCTGTCTCTGTCGTATTCCAGAAGCTGCTGTTCCAGCTTCTGGCTTCAGAATCACACTACCTTAGCTGCAACTTGAGGATTGGGAGGCTACCACAGGAACCTTTTACTCCAGACCTACATTGTGTCTGTCAGATCTGCACTGGTGCATCTGGAAAGATTACATCACAATCTAAAGTTCTAGCTTTGAGGGAGACTTGGAAATATGTCTTTAGCTTTCCAGCCTCTGCAAAATAGAAAGACACACAAGAAAGGGGTTAACTAAAGGGAGAGTGGGCCAATCCTCGAAATCTATTGCTGTGAGCATTCACTTTGTTTCCAGTTTGGGGTTTCCTATGAACACTGTCACACAATTGCCATATAACCTCGTGTCTGTGTCTACTGCTATTTCTAAAAAAATAGTCCCAGAAGTAGAACTGCTGAGCCAAAAGATATATTTTTAAAAATAGATCTTGTGAAATTGCCTTCTAAAAAGGTAACACTTTACACTTCTGCTAGAAATGTGTGAAAATTTCCTTCATATATACCACCAGCAAAAAGCAATAGATGCTGTGGCATGTCATGTAGTGTGTGTGTGTGTGTGTGTGTGTGTGTGTGTATGGCATATGTTTGAAAAATAATGCTTTTCACAATGGAGAATTTCAAGCATGCACAAAAAAGGCAAATAGTCTAGTGAACTCCCATGTGTCCATCAGCCAGCCCAATATCCATGGCCAAACCTGCCCCATTCAATTTTTTCTGTTTCATTTTATTTTAAAACAAATTCTTGATGCCTTATTATCTCATCCATAAATATAAGTATAAATGTATTTCTAAAACACAGGAACAGAAAACCAAACACGGCATGTTCTCAGTCATAAGTGGAAGTGGAATGATGAGAGCACATGGACACAGGAAGGGGAATATCACACACCAGGGCCTGTTGGGGTTGAGGGGAAAAGGGAGGGAGAGCATTAGGACAAATATCCAATGCATGCAGGGCTTAAAACCTAGATGATGGTTGATAGGTGCAGCAAACCACTGTGGCACATATATACCTATGTAACAAACCTGCACATTCAACACAGGTATCCCAGAACTTAAAGTAAAAATTAAAAAAAAAGATAAGCACAATATTACTATACAAAAAATTAACAATAATTATTAATTATTCGGCCAGTGTTTACATCTTATTTGAGGTACGCAAATAAAAGCACACAAATTGCAAATGATTAGTCTTTTATATCTCTTTTAACAAATTGTCTTCCCTGCCATATTCTTTCTCCCCATACAATTTATTTGTTGAAGGAACCAAGTTTTTGGTGCTGTAAAGCTTCCCACAGTCTGAATTTTGGAAGTTGCATTCCTATGTTGTAGTGGAAGATTTTCCTCATCCTTATTGCCTGTGAATCAGTAATGGAATCTAAAAGCTTGATCCGATTCAGGTTTGACTTTTATGGCAAGAAGAATTCAAAGGCAGTGACTGTTTCTCCATTAGGAGTCACATAATGTTTGGTTGTCTCTCTCTTTGTGCTGTTAGCAACCACTGATGCTCGGTACCCAGATTTATTAGCTCATTAAGATTACAAAATGGTGACAGTCTAAATTTGTTCTTTTACATTTATAAGGTGTGCTGTCCATAAAGAAAAACTTTTTCACCTTTGCTATTTGGTTACCCAATGGCATAGTTCATATAAATAAGGCAACATAAGTGCTTGATTCTTTCCCATTGTTTAATAGTTTTCAAAATAACATATTGGTTCCCTAGCGTCCTTTAATGGTGACTGGGTTTTTTAGTATCATTATGAAGTAATGAATTAAATTTCTTTGATGCCTTTCAATCCATTGCAGTTATGATTTTCATTGATACTTACATTGTCTGGTATTTGATCATTGGAAGCTTTACTATGACTGTTATAATTGCCAGTATGATGGGTGTTAAGTGATTTGTTACTGTCATTTTTTTTTTTTCTGATTTCTAGTGAACTTCAATCATACTCATGTTTGTTGGGCCTTTTGGTACTACTCATTAGTGAGTTGTTTGTATCTTTTGCCCAATTTTCTAATCAGTTGTCATCATCTTATCAGTTTTTAAGGGTGCTTTGTATAGAAAGTGATCCTTTGTATGAATATAGTAGCACAAACATTTTTTCAGACACATTGACTGCTATTAATTTTTTTCTTTTTTTATTGTACTTTAGGTTCTGGGGTACATGTGCAGATTATGCAGGGTTGTTGCATAGGTACACACATGGCAATGTAGTTTGTTGCTGCCATCCCCCTGTCACCTACCTCTGGCATTTCTCCCCATGTTATCCCTTCCCAACCTCCCCAACTCCCCGCTGTCCCTCCCTTGGCCCCCCCAACAGACTCCAGTGTGTGATGCTCCCCTCCCTGTGTCCCTGTGTTCTCATTGTTCAACACCCACCTATGAGTGAGAACATGCAGTGTTTGATTTTCTGTTCTTGTGTCAGTTTGCTGAGAATGATGGTTTCCAGATTCAGCCATGTCCCTACAAAGGACATAAACTCATCATTTTTTATGGCTGCATAGTATTCCATGGTGTATATGTGCCACATTTTCCCTTTCCAGTCTATTGTCAATGGGCATTTGGGTTGCTTCCAGGTCTTTGCTATTGTAAACAGTGCTGCAATGAACATACATGTGCATGTGTCTTTATAATAGAGTGATTTATAATCCTTTGAGTATATACCCAGTAATGGGATTTGCTGGGTCAAATGGAATTTATATTTCTAGGTCCTTGAGGAAGCGCCACACTGAACTAGTTTACACTCCCACCAACAGTGTAAAAGTGTTCCTATTTCTCCACATCCTCTCCAGCATCTGTTGTCTCCAGATTTTTTAATGATCGCCATTCTAACTGGCATGAGATGGTATCTCAATGTGGTTTTGGTTTGCATTTCTCTAATGATCAGTGATGATGAGCATTTTTTCATATGTTTGTTGGCCTCATATATGTCTTCTTTTGAAAAGTGTGTTCATATCCTTCACCCACTTTTGGATGAATTTGTTGGATTTTTCTTGTAAATCTGTTTTAGTTCTTTATAGATTCTGGATATTAGCCCTTTGTCAGATGGGTAGATTGCAAAAATTTTTTCCCATTCTGTTGGTTGCCAGTTCACTCTAATGATTGTTTCTTTTGCTGTACAGAAGCTCTGTAGTTTAATTAGGTCCCATTTGTCTATTCTGGCTTTTGTTGTCAATGGTTTTGGTGTTTTAGTCACGAAGTCCTTGCCTACACCTGTGTCCTGAATGGTTTTGCCTAGGTTTTCTTCTAGGGTTTTTATGGTGTTAGAGCTTATGTTTAAGTCTTTAATCCATCTGGAGTTAATTTTAGTGAATGATGTCAGGAAGGGGTCCAGTTTCTGCTTTCTGCACGCTGCTAGCCAGTTTTCCCAACACCATTTATTAAACAGAGAATCCTTGCCCCATTGCTTGTTTTTGTCCGGTTTGTCAAAGATCAGATGGTTGTAGATGTGTGGTGTTGCCTCCGAGGCCTCTGTTCTTTTCCATTGGTCTATATCTCTGTTTTGGTACCAGTACCATGCTGTTTTGATTGCTGTAGCCTTGTAGTATAGTTTGAAATCAAGTAGCGTGATGCCTCCGGCTTTGTTCTTTTTGCTTAGGATTGTCTTGGCTATGCGGGCTCTCTTTTGGTTCCATGTGAAGTTTAAGGTGGTTTTTTCCAGTTCTGTGAAGGTCAATGGTAGCTTGATGGTGATAGCATTGAATCCATAAATTACTTTGGACAGTATGGCCATATTCAAAATATTGATTCTTCCTAACCATGAGCATGGAATATTTTTTTTTATTTTTCTGTCTCCTTGATCTGTCTAATATTGACAGTGGAGTGTTAAATTCTCCCACTATTATTGTGTGGGACTCTAAGTCTCTTTGTAGGTCATTAAGAACTTGCTTTATGTACATGGGTGCTCCTGTATTGGGTATGTATATATTTAGGATTGTTAGCTCTTCTCATTGCATTGATCCTTTTGCCATTATGTAATGCCCTTCTTTGTCTCTTTTGATCTTTGTTGGTTTAAAGTCCATTTTATCAGAGACTAGGATTGCAAGTCCTGCTTATTTTTGCTCTCCATTTGCTTTATAAATCTTCCTCCATCCCTTTATTTTTAGCCTGTGTGTGTCCTTGCACGTGAGATGGGTTTCCTGAATATAGCACAATGATGGGTCTTGACTTTTTATCCAATTTGCCTGTCTGTGTCTTTTGATTGGGGCATTTAGCCCATTTACATTTAAGGTTAATATTGTTATATGTGAATTTGATCCTGCCATTTTGATGCTAGCTGGATGTTTTGCCCATTAGTTGACACATTTTCTTCATTGTGTCAATGCCTTTACCATTTGGTACATTTTTGGAGTTGCTGGTACTGGTTGTTCCTTTCCTTGTTTAGTGCTTCTTTCAGGAGCTCTTGTAAGGCAGGCCTGGTGGTGATGAAATCTCTCAGCAATTGCTTGTCCATAAAGTATTTTATTTCTCCTTCACTTATGAAGCTTAGTTTGGCTGGATATGAAATTCTAGGTTGAAGTTCTTTTCTTTAAGGATGTTGAATATTGGTCCCCACTCTCTTCTGGCTTGTAGGGTTTCTGCAGAGAGATCCACTATAGTACTATTTGCCATACCAAAAAAGTGATTTATAAGTGGCTGAGTATGTCTATCTTTTATTTTATAGTTCTTGGTAAGGAAAGTCTCCCCAAATCATAGAAGGTATATATAATCTTCTACATATTTTCCTTCAAGTTTAAAAAAAATTTATGCTTAAATTTTTAATATATTTGCATTTATTTTTGCATGTAGTGTAAGATGTCAGTTCAACACTTTTCTTTCAAGTGAGTAGCCAGTTGTATCTGCATAGTAAAAAAAAAAAGTTCAACTTTTTTCCCATTGAAATACCACTCTGGCATATAAACATTTAAATAATTACTATAATGTGATCATTAATTATTTATTTTGTTCCACAAGTACATTTTATATTCTTACTAATGCTATTTTGAATTGAATTTGTAAGTGTTATATCATGACTGATCTTAATAAGCCCCCCTGTATATTCTCTCTTCTTATATGTTTTATAATTTTACTAGCTATTCTTTGGCATTCTTTCTTTTTATAAACTTTAGAATCATTTTATCTAATTTCAATAAAAACCCTGTTGGAATTCTAATTGGAATGACATTAAATTAGTATATTAAAATTTTTAGAATTAACAGTTCTATATTAAGTATTTTCTTCCGGGAACATGATATGACTTTAAATCTATTCAAATAGTTTGTGTCTTTTAATAGTTTTTCCCCAACTAAAAAAATATAGGCCTACAGTTGATCTTGTTAAATTTATAAATATTTAAAATTTTTGGCACTATCTTAATCTGAATAGTTTTTTATTAGCAACATATATTATCAGTAAACATAAGAAAGAACTTTCCAGATAGAATGTCCAGTTGTTGGAATTTGTAACTGAGTGGAAGACTCCCTCTCATATTACCAGGAAGGAAAAGTGGATATACACCTTTCTAAGATCGTTTAGTGATGGTCTTGCTGAGAGATAGGAAGGACCAGATGAGCCCTGGAAGACCTCCTTGGAAAAGGAATCTGGAGTGTTGGCATTTTAACCAGCCTCCTAATGTCAGGCTTCTGTACATATGAGGCCTCTTGACTTAATTAGCCAGTTTTTCCAGTGGGTACATGGGTGTGTGGAAGACCATTATAAAACATGCTGGATAATTCAGAACAAAAAATTCCCGAAGTATTTTTTCTTTTTTCTCTCTTAAAAATTCCACTTTGGGCTGGGCGTGGTAGCTCACACCTGTAATCCCAGCACTGTGGGAGGTTGAGGCGGGTGGATCACCTGAGGTCAAGAGTTCCAGATCAGCCTGGCCAATGTGATGCAACACTGTCTCTACTAAAAATACAAAAATTAGCTGGGTGTGGTGGCGGGCACCTTTAATCCTAGCTACTCAGGAGGCTGAGGCAGGAAAATCACTTGAACCTGGGAGGCTGAGGTTGCTGTGAGGCGAGATCAAGCCACTGCACTCCAGCCTGGGCAACAGAGTGAGAGTTGGTCTCAAAAAAAAAAAAAAAAAAAAAAAAAAAA
>NW_022437349.1:16262-63114 GCF_009761245.1 Sapajus apella
AAAAAAAAAAAAAAAATATATATATATATATATATATATATAATTTCAAAGTGATTTTGGTATAGCATCACATGACAGTGTGCAAACCCTGAAGGAAATAAAAAATAATTTTAAAATTCTACTTTCTTGTAATGATATTATTTGGTTGTTTTGTTTTTGCAATTAATAGCTTTTTATTTCCACAGATAAGTCATACAATAAGTATATTTATTAACCCACGTTGTGTCAAGCTCTCCATTTTGCTTGAATATATAGAAAAAGTGAGACTTAGTCTTTGTCTTCAAAGGCTTGCAGTCTATTTGAGGATATATAAGCAGATTACTAAATATGAGGCATATGTTATTGGAGAGCAGAGAGAGACATCTTTGTCAAACTGGTGAGGCTTGGTCAGTTTCACAGATAAGAGATAATTCAAGCTTGGAAAAGACTGAGTCCTGAATCACCAAGCCATGTTCAGAAAATAGTGAGATGCTCCTATGGCTGGAGTTGATGTTACAATGACTAGCTATGGAGGAACCCAGAAAAAAGATCGGGAGTTTGGTCAGCTGCAGATGTTTACAGAGGAGACTTCCGCTGACAGATATATGTTAAAGAAAATCATCCCATCAGCGTGGATTAGAGGGGTAAGACTGATGACGGGAAGCCCGTTTGGAAGGCGGCCACAATAACCTAAGGGACAGGTGAGGCAAGTGGTAGTGAGAACTGGGGAGGAGAGGGATTTGCCATCTGCATAGGTAGGAAATCCCATGGGTAAATGATGAGCCAAAGGGAATGCAGAAGGACCCAGGTTTCTGGCCAGGACTGCTAGATGGTGTCAGTGTCATTAACCTGGGAACCAGGAGGCTGGTCAGGTTTCATGGGGATGAGGGGAAGATATTGGACATGAATTCCAGGTGAAGAAGTCCAAAAGCTGGGTACCTAGAAGAAATACTAGAGCTTTACATCTGGGGATCACTGGTGGTATCTGAAGCAATGTGAGTGGATGAGATGGGTTAGGAAGCATGCAGAATTAGGGTGGAGTACTCCAGGCTTAGTTCATGTTCTCACATACCAACAGCAGTTATCAAGGACAACTTAAGCTAGCAGATGAATGCTCTCTACAACAGAACTAAGAACCTCTGTTTAGTTTTTAATTCAGAAGCTAAACTGATTAAACAATAAACATCTTAAAGTCAGAAAAGCTAATAAATGAGCTCTTTGCATTTACACGTCTACTCAAGTACTACTTGCTAAAATAACTTCTGACTTTGTTAATAAACAAATGTAAACATGAATGCAAAAAACTGGATGAAAATGTACTGGGATCCCAGCATGGTGGGTCAGGCCTGTAATCCCAGCACTTGGGAGGCCAAGGAAGGTGGATCGCTTGACACCAGGAGCTTGAGACCAGCCTGGTCAACATGGCGAAACTCCATCTCTACTTAAAAAAACCCCAAAAGAAAAAAAAAACACTACAAAAATTAGTCAGCTGTGGTGGTGGACACCTGTAATCCCACCTACTCAGGAGGCTGAGGCACGGAGAATTGCTTGAACCCAGCAGACGGAGGCTGCAGTGAGTCAAGATCGCACCACTGCATGCCAGTCTGGGTGACAGAGCAGGACCCTGTATCAAAGAAAAAGGAAATGTACTGCAATATTTACAAATGCTGGATTCAAACTTAAGTTTTTTACTTCACACCTGCTTAGGATTCACCAGGTATAGATAATCCGAACCACCATCTCAATCCTCCACTCACCTGTAGGTTCTCTTGGCTTGCACCACCTCTCCTGCTGCCACTCATCATGTCTGCCTTGGCTGGGACCTTGGGTCACAGCTCACAGTCTCTCCAACCTGGTACTGAATGAAGACTGCACAGGTAGAGGTTACCAAAAAACAGGCCACACAGAATAATGGAAAGCATTTTAGCCCATCAGGGGCCAGAGAGCTGAGTTTGGCATGGCATGATTGAGTAATTGGTACGCCACAGAAAAATACTCACCATTCTTGGAACAATAATTCTGTGTCAAACACTCTGCTAATATGCTTTGCAATGTACCCTCTTGTGCAGCCCTCACAACAACGTTATGAAGCGGATGGGGTTTATTTATCTCATTTGTATCTGTTTTTTAACAATTAGGAAATTCAGGTCCAGAAGAAATTAAGTCACTTGTGCAAGGTCACATAGCTGGTTAATGACAAAGCTTCAGCGACTCAGATGTTAACACTAAGTATACTCCCTCCACACAAACAATTTGAGGTAGAAATGCACAACTTATCCTCTTCCTTCTACTTTGTCTTTTGCAAAACAAGGGATTTTTCATAGATAATATCATCTGGCTATTCTCATTATGTAGGAAATTGAGTTTACAGAATTTGTATAAATCAGAGGTCTTACATATAAAATATCTCCAGATTTACTTTATATAGTAGATAGATTTCTCAGCCATGATTTGCACGTGCTCATTTTGTCTGTAAATGTGGTCTTTGCTGTGTGCTGGGTTTTCAGATTGATTCCTCCCCCTCTGCCCAGATCACCTATCATTTTTTTTTTTTTTTTGTATTGAAAACAGAGTCTCACTCTGTCATCCAGGCTGGAGTGCAGTGGCATGATCTCGGCCCACTGCAACCTCCGCCTCCCAGGTTCAAGCAATTCTCCTGCCTCAGCCTCCCAAGTAGCTGGGATTACAGGTGTGTGTCACCACGCCTGGCTAATATTTTTATTTTTTTGGATTTTTAGTAGAGGTGGGGTTTCACCATGTTGACCAGGCTGGTGTTGAACTCCTGACCTCAGGTGATCTGCCCACCTCGGCCTCCCAAAGTGCTGGGATTACTGGAGTGAGCCACTACGCTCGGCCCACCTATCATTTCTAAGATAAACTTCTACAGTGTGTTTAGAATAGAGGTATCGGGCTGTTGAGGGGAGCAAACAGAGAACCTATAGGTTTTTAGAAGTAGAATATGAAGGAAGGATGACAGATGGAATGTAAAATCATAAAGTGTAATCGCCTGAGTTCATGTGTGTTTATGTTGTCATTTCTATTCTTTCTGTGGATTTAAATTTTCTGCAAGGTCTTACACAAAAGCCCAATATAGTACATGAATACAGAAAAGCAGAGCTACTCTGAACAAGGAAGAGGTGGGAGATCTCAGTCCTGGTCCCAGCACCCACTTCATCAACCCCAGTCACCTCCTTGGAATCCGGGGTTCTGCAGCTTGAAATCATCGATTTGGATTTTAAACTCTTTTCTAACATAATAATAACCTAGGAACTTTAATATTTTGTACTAAATTTTAGAATTATTATAAGTGATCTAATATAACAGTCTTTTCCTGAAAGATGCTCAGTAAATTCTCAATAGAGGTTACTTAGAGGATTACAGGGTGTGCTTGTGGGGAAGATGATAGATACATTTTATTTTCTGTTGTTTGTTTTCTTTCCCTTGTTCTTGCAGTTAGCATTTATATTTTTATGGTTAAAATATTAAAATTTTTTCAGATTTTGGAATTATATTTTCATGAATGGCTTTGTAACAAGAGAGACTCAGGTGAAATCCCAATGCCATCACTTACCAGCTGTATGATTTTATCTCCTCTTAAATGCAGGTGGGAGGTGGGGAGCAATTATAGAATTTTGGGGGTGTTGATCTAAAGTGATAACAATTGTAAAGATTTAGTACTTGGATATGTAATACGTTTTCCCTGCCCCTGCCCATATGACTTTTCTGTACTTTAAATCCTATTATTTTATGTATTATCCTTATATGATAGGAAAAGTTAACCTTTTCCATTGGAAAGGTTTCCTATATGGTTAATACTTAAGATAATAAGATTTAAAGAATAAATGTAACATAAAATAACAGGATTTGAAGTACAGAAAATCAGTGTACAGTGAATATTTATAGGAACAACTCTATAAATCATATTTTAAAGTTTGGTATGTCTGTATTTTCGTATGTTAATACTCCTGGTGAAGGAACTAATCATTTTTAAAAAAGATTTTAATGCTCCCACCCCACCAGCATCTGGTAATTACCATTCTACCCTCTGCTTCTGTGAGTTCAACTTTTAAAGATTCTACAGGTAAGTGAGATCATGTAATATTTGTCTTTCTGTGCCTGGCTTATTTCACGTAGCATAATATCCTCTAGTTTCACCCATGTTGTTCACTATGTGAAGAAAATGCTTGCTTCCGCTTCACCTTCTGCCATGATTGTGAGTTTCCTGTGGCCTCCCAGTCATTCTTCCTGTTAAACCTGAGGACCTGTGAGTCAATTAAGTGTCTTTTCTTCATAAATTACCCAGTTTCAGGTAGCTCTTTATAGCAGTGTGAAAATGGACTAATACAAGTTGAAAGAAAAGGAAGAGCCAGATAAAAATGAGCCAGGAAATCTCAGAAATCTAGCCACTACATGTGTGTGTGTGTGTGTGTGTGTGTGTGTGTGTGTGTGCATATGTAAAATTTTATATATAAAATATATGTATATTATATATAATATATATAAGATATATTTATATATTATATATAATATACATATATAATATATATAACTTTATTATATATAATTTATAATTTAATTTTTGAGATGGAGTCTCCCTCTGTCACCAGGATGGAGTGCAATGGTGTGATCTCAGCTCACTGCAACTTCTGCCTCCTGGGTTCAAGTGATTCTCTTGCCTCAGCCTCCCATTAGCTGGGACTATAGGCATGCACCACTACGCTCAGCTAATTTTTGAATTTTTTAAATAGAGATGGCTTTTCACCATGTTGGCAAGGATGGTCTTGATCTCTTAACCTTGTGATCCGCCTGCCTCAGCCTCCCAAAGTGCTGGGATTACAGGCATGAGCTCCCATGCCTGACCCATGTGTATTTTTTGACACTACTCAGAAACAACAAAAGGGAAAGCTTTGTAAAGTTTGAAAAACTGTCTGAACCAAACCTTTTAAAAGTTCAAGAAAACAAAATTCACATAAAAATGACCAAGAAAAAAATACTAAGGTCAACTCTTATGTAAAGTTACTACAAAAAAAGTGAATAAAGATCATAATAACCTCCAGAAAGATATGTTCAAAAAACCAGTTAAAGCTATAATGTCCTAAAAAAGTCAATACACATTGAAAACATGAAAGAACAACATACATCAGAATTAGAGAAACCCAGAAATTGAAACAGAACTCCCAGAAGAATTAAACATTTTAAAAAGCATTTGAGAAATAAAGATTAACCTATAAAGAACACAAGAACAAATAAATATAACTAATAAAGTCTTACATGAAGGTGAAAAGGAGGGAAGTTTGTAAAATGAAAAATAAAGAAATTAAAAATATTTGAGGGAAAGTGACAAATATTAAAGATAGACAAAGGAGGTTCAACATGTAGATAACAGAAGTCTCTGGAGAAGCGATCTAAAGCCATCCAAAACAGAACTAATGTTTAAAACTGTAATTGAAGAAAACTTTCCTGAAATTAACAACATATATGTATTTGAAACTACATTTGAAAGATGTACATACTTTGTACTTTCAATCCAGAACAACCAACAGACAGACACTCTAATAAAATTACTGTATTTGAAAGAAAAAGATAAAGTTATTTGGGCATCTAGGCAAAGTGAGAAGGTGCTGTCTATGAACCAGAAAGAAGGCTCTCAACAGACACTGAATCTTTTGGAGTCTTTTGATACAGAGGACACAGAAACATGCTTAATCTTGGACTTCCCAGTCCCCAGAACTGTAAGAAATAATGTTTCTTGTTTATAAGCCACTCATTTTGTGTGTGCTTTTGTTGTTGTTGTTGTTATAGTAACCCAGTTGGACCAAGACACCAAGTATTTTATATTCAACAAAATTGACCTTCACGTAAAATGGCATGAATAAACTGTACACAGCATGCAAGAAGTCAGAGCATATTCTTTCCATAAACCCTTCCTAAAGAATCTACTAGAGGACAAGCTTTCAGACAACAAAATTGACTAAAGATACATATACATAAGGAATTAATGGTAAGCATTAAATGTATATTTGAGCTTTAATTAGGATTAGAATTGTAGAATTGTAAAACTAAGACTAAATTAGGGTTAAATAAGAAGATTATGGTATGCAATGGCTATAGAAGCTGACAATTTAGAGTATAACTATAAAAGGATAGCATACACAAAAAAATGAACTTTTCAGGAATCAAAACTGATGATGGTAGTATTAATATGGTTATTCTGAGATTATTATTGTATGTTTAATGCAAATGAAAGCAAACTAGTAAATTGGGATACTCTAATTTCATCATCCCCTTTGTCCTTGAGAACTAGAATTCTCTACATGGAAGAAAGGAGGTCCTAATACAATATAGAAGGTGTTAAGTAAAAACTATAGCCTGAAATTAAATTGGAAATATTAATATGAACTAATGAAGAAAATATTATGAAGAATAATATTTCTTTAGAGTATTAAAGAATGAAGTATTCTTTACTAGCTCTGTCTATTGAAAAGGCCTAGAAACAGTTACCAACCTAGTAGCAATGAATACCCCTAGTGCTCATATTGTTATCTTAAAATTTCAACAAAAGAAACTAGAGCTTCTTGGAGAAATGGCTGATTCCAGCTTTGAGGTAGCAAATGTACAGATGTGCCTGGAACATCTTGTCATATTATATAGCAAGGAAGCTACCAAAGACTTCTAGACCCTTTGAAGCTCTTTGCACATGAGGGGGGGGGGGGACAGAGAGAGAGAGAATACTAGAATCTTATCAAAAGAAGCCAGGAGCCACATTGAAGAAGCTCCTACTGGCCAAAGATGGGACAATTTGAGCTCTAATTTAGTAGACGGAAACCTACAAATATATTTAAATTCATGAATTTATGATATTAAAGAAATCTAAGAATGACAGAATCAATTCATCATTTTGAAAACTGCGTAAACTAAAAAAAAAAAAAGAAGCAGGTATTCATAGTGCCTTTCCTATCTCAGGGTAATCAAATAGTAGATGAGAGGAAGCATCTCCTTTATAAATGAATCTAGGAATTCAGCATTTACAGCCACTAACCACAAAAAAGAGCAAACACCAGACATTATGATCAAGTACCTTTTGATGACAAGAACAAACAACCATCTATAATCTTACAAAAGACATCAAACTTCAGTCGTAGGAAGATCCTGGATCAGCTGCTGGCTTGGAGTCAATACAGAGGACAGAGAAACATGCTGAATTGCCTCATGAATGTGCAACCCCCAGACTCTGAAAAATCAAGGGCTTAAGTTCTTTAACGAATAATTGTAAGGAAAAGACTTAAAAGGCACATCAAGTTAATAAAAAGTAGGGGGCAAGAAAAAGAAAAGCAACGAAAAGTGACTACATGAAAGTCAGGTTAGCGGTTACTTTTGGGAGGAGGGAGAAACGAGGCTGTCATGGAAGTAGGGCACAAGGAGAGACTTCTGGGGTGGCTGGCAGAGTTCTACTTCTTTATCCAGGTGGTGATTACATGGGTGTTCCCTTTATAATAATTCACTAGTCTATATATTTGTTTTTTGTGGTTTTCTGTATTTATTTTACAAAAAAAACAAAAACAAAAACCCTTAACCTGCAGTAAACAGTTTTTAAAAAATAAAATGAGGTCCAAGTGAAGAGATCAGAAGCTATTAAATATTTCATATTGGGTGCAAACTAAACATAAAGCAAGCCAAAACCAAAAACAAACACCTCCTCCCCCATACCCCTCTTTTTTACATGAAGAACTGTGTAGGTATCTTCCAAGCCAATGAGAGATTGTTAACACACATAAAGGGAATATGTCAAAGGAACCGTGGGGCTGAGTTGCAGCGCTGGAAGACGTCTAAAAAAAGGTTCCATAGACAACCTTCCCGCACTAAAACTTTAGCCATGGTTCCGCTGACATCTTCATTTTACAGATGAGAAAACTGAGGCCCAGAGGCAGCCAGTGTCTTCTGCACATTTACAAAGCTAGCATCAGCCCCTGACCTAAGGCCTAGCTCTCCGGATCTGGGACTAAGACACGCACCACCGCCGCACCAGCCCGCTGACCGCCGCGTGCGGGGAGAAACTGGGGCGGTGCGGGGTCAGGGCTTGGAGGTGCAGGGTCTGACGCCCGGTTTTGCTGCGGATTCTCCGCTCCCGATTCTTAGGCAGAGCGCGGGTGGGCGTGGCGGGAAGGGCAGCAGGTCCACTCCCCGAGCGCTATGCAAATGTAATGCAAACGAGCGCATGGGGGATGGAGCAGCGGTTTGAGTCCTGACCCGGCAGCGCCGCGCTCTCACTCGCTCGCCCCCGCGTGCGTCCGCTCTGCGCTCTCGCACTTGCTAGCTTTCTCGCCGGGTCGCTCACCCTCGCCCCGCCCCGCCCCGCACTGCCCCGTCTGGGACTCTCCTCGCAGGCTCCCCGCGCCACCCGGTTGGCAGCCGGGCGCTGAGTGAGCGCTGAGCCCGCGCTGTGCGCCTACGGCCCGGGCGCCCCGCGGAGCGCCGGTGCCCCGGCTCCCGGGCAGCCTTCGCCGCGCGGGTGAGTGAGCCTGCCCCACGCTTTTGTCCAGGCGCGGGCCCTGGGGGTCAAGGCTGTGAGGGTGGGAGTTCTGGGTGGGGGCTGGGACCCCCCACCGTCCCTGCCGCCAGACTCCTCTGCTGGAGAGAGGTTCCGAGGTGCGGTGAGGAGTCGAGGCGTAATGAGACGACCCCAGTGACGCCAGGCTGCACAAGTTTTCTTTTGAGGAGATGAAGTGCTTGGGGACAATGATGCGATTGTCTCTCTAGGAATCATCCGAAGGGGGTGCCTTTGATTTGAGGGGCAGGAGAAGCGGGCCCTTTTCTCAGCTCCCAGACCCTTGCTGGAGGACTCGGTGACGGCCGCTAGGAAGGGGGTGCCACGTGAAGGTCCTTCCAGCCCAAATGTGATTCCGGGAAGGTAGGGCGGGGAAGGCGGCCGGCGGGTGCCAGACTGGCCATCCCAGGCGAAGCTGGGGCGCGGCTTTGCAGACTTGTTCCTACTCCGTACTTCTCACTTAAGTCTCTCGCCTCGCTCTGCCTCCTTCGCGCTAACTGTGATTCCCTTGTTGAGGGACCTTGTTCGCCGATGATTGCGGTTGGAAAGTTTTGGATAAACTTCTCAGGAGATATGAGCTGTCAATGGTTGAGGTAGACCCCTCCCTGGAACTTATGGAACTAAAACCCTTCAAAATCCAAAGGACTGAATTTCTAGGAGTGGCGTTGCAGATGTGAAGATGGGCTGATGGGGAAATGGTTTCTAGGATTGTTTTTAGATTGGGGTGTGTGTGTGTGTGTGTGTGTGTGGTGTGTGTGTGTGTGGTGTGTGTGTGTGTGTGTGTGTGTGTTGGGGGGCGGGGCACCTTGTATTTCATAACCAGAAGAAAAAGACCCAGCTCTAATGGAGCCTAGAGGGCATAAAATTAGCTGTTGTGATTCAGGAAGCTGGGTGGGTGTCGGGAAAAACCTGGGCAGTGGGCGTGGTGCCAGGCCTCCTATCCCCAAGTGCAAAGACCGGAGTATCTGCAGTGACCTTCCACTCCACAGCCTTTGAGAGCCTGCCCTGGAGCTGCATCCCCCTTCCAAGTGAGGCTGTGTTCTTCTACACCTGAATGGAATCCTTTTTGTCAAAATGCACAACTTGTCAATAAATTATTTCCAAATGGGGTGCTTAAGAGGACCATTTGGGGAACCTCACCCATGCTTCAAAGCATCAGAATTGACAATGCAAGTCTCTGGGAGAAGTGTAGCAGTGTCTGGTAACTTATGTAGGGTTCTAATAGAACTGTTTTTCTACCTTTCTTTCCCTCTTGCCTGTATTATCGGTTTTCTTTTCTCTTAAAATTCTTGACTTCCTTCTCTCATCTGTGATTCTCTTAGTCTCTTCCCTGCCCTGCGCACTGTGGGACGGTGGAGAATGATGCTGTTGGCACCACAGTGCCCTAGGGCAGCATGGAATTTTCCTTCCTGCCCAGAGTGAGGTTACTCCTTTTTCTCCAAGTCTCAGTGGGCCAGAAGCCTTGGGTCGGGGCAAGTAGGAGCCTTAGCAGTTGGTCCTGGGTCCGGAGTGGTTGGACTCTGGATGCGGGATTGAGTAGTGGGTACTCTGGGGACATGCACAAGAGCTTTTTTTGCCAAGTTGTACAGGTCTGTCCCATTGCTCACTGGTGATACAAAGGATGCTGGGCGTCCTTTGCCGCTAGGCATGAGCTTGGAGAACTACTCCATGGTGGTGAAGCGTTTATGCTTGTTCATCTCCCATGTTCAGTTTCTTTTGTGTAATAATTGGCTAGTTGAGGAGGAGGGTACCTGCAGCCTTGTAGGTGTTTCCTTGTCTTACTTTTATTTTTTATTTTGAGACAGAGCCTGGCTCTGTTGCCCAGCCTGGAGTACAGTAGCGTGATCTCAGCTCACTGCAACCTTGAGATACCAGGTTCAAACAATCATCCCACCTCAGTCTCCTGAGTAGCTGGGACTACAGGTGTGTACTACCACACCTGGCTAGTTTTTTTTTCCTTTTTGTTTTTTTTTTTTTTTTTGGTAGAGGTAGGGTCCCACCGTGTTGCCCAGGCTAGTCTTCAACTAATGGGCTTAAGTGATCCACCCACCTCTGCCTCCCAAGTGCTGGGTTACAGGCCTGAGCCCCAGTACCTGGCCGGAGTAATTTCTGTTTGTGTGAGACCTCCTTCAGCAGGGTCTGCTTCCCCAAGGGCCAGATCTTAGAGAACACCTACAGAGCAAACTAGGCCTTGGAACATTCCTGGTCTAACCGGTAAGGACAGGTGGCCCCACCTGCTGTCTTGAACATGGTAGACAGACAGCTACAGTCACTGCAGAGTAAGGGCTTCTGGCTGGCAGGTGGTGGGGGAGTCTGTGAGAAGGATTGTCAGAGAAGGAGGTGACCTCAGATGGTGCAGAAGGGAGAGGCATTTGAGTGCCAGGGTTGGGGAAAGGTTCTGGGTCTCTGCTAGGAAGATCTTTACTGTCCTCAGAGGCATAGATTGTGAATGCACTGGGCTCATGGTGTACTCAGTGTCTTTGAGAATGACCTCTGGCTTTTATCCTCAAAATATAAGATGAGCCTAGAGTTTGAAACACTAGTTGGCTTGTCTGTCTTTTATGAAGTTCATAAGGTGGGGGTTTCAGAATGCAGTTTTTCTTGGGGATTAGGGAGCCAGTGTCCCATGAGTATGGAGAGTCTTATTTAGTATCTTTCTGAGAACAACACTTCTTGGGAGTCTGGAAACATAAGTCTTCTTGGAAGCCCAGCTGCACCTCTCGTGGCTCAAATCAACCCATACAGGCTGGGAGATTGTTCATTCTTAAAAGCTTCCTGTCCTATCTTTTCAGCAAATCTTTTTTTTTTTTCCATTAGTAGCTGTTTATTGATCAATGGTTTGATATAAAGTTATTTCAGATCTTCAGATTTTTTTGCCCAGACAGAATCACAAGCATTTAAAAGTTTTTTCTTAAAAATAAAAAAAGGGTAGGGGCAAGTTGAGAGGGGACCAGACTAGCAGTCGTGGCATTTGAGACTAAATTAACAAAAAAAAATTAGTATTACCATTTATTGGTGACAAACACTAAATTTTACTTACATTCCATGGGGAGAAAAATTCCAGCGTAAACAATTTAGTAGTAAAATTTAGAAGCAACACAAAAAATATCCTTTCCCAGCAGAAGACAATGTCCTTGTCCAACTTGGCCAACAGAGGGTGCATGCAGAGGACATGAGGCAGGGCCACTTGCATGGAAAATGTCTATGTGGATGCGCAGGCCTGAGTGGGGTCTATTGGGGGCCTGAGTGCTCAGAATCAAGGAACCATTTAGCAGTGAACCAGAGTGGGACAGATCAATGTCACTGCCATGAGCTCCCATGCCATGTGACTTCTATCTCTTCCCTGTGCTCCCCCAGCCTCCTGCCCTACAAGCAGGCAGAGTTGGTTGTGCTGGGCAGCAGCCCTAATACAAGCCCCTCTCCCACCTGCACCGTTCCGCACATGGATTCTCTTTATTCTTTCTTGAGTTTTGGCTGCATGCTTTTCCATTCGTTTGAAGCCAACAGGCTGAGCAAATGCATTCTCCTCACAAACTCAAGGTGGGTAGACCTCCATGTTTGCACTGCAGGCCAGCAGGTGCATCCCTTTTCCTTGTTTTATGCACCTGGTGTGTGAGGGCTGCAGCCCCCAAGAAATTTACTGCAACATCCAGCCCAGTGGGCTGGGACAGAAGGAGGGCCAGCAAAAGTTGTTCCCTCATGGGCTGGAGGGTAAGGCTGTGTTTCCAGATGCTCACACCACCTTCTTTTCCCTGCCTTCCTGCTCACTGTGCCTCAGTGTCTGAGGGTGAATGGGCACCCCACTAGGGAGCTGTGGAAATTTTTGTGTAGATCCAGCTTCTCAGATTTCCCATGTTGTCCCCATCCCCCAGCTGTTGGTACTTCCATGCTCCCTTCTACCCTCCCCTGCTCTCCTTCCCTGGGTCTTCAGTGCAGACCCCCCGGAGACAGAAAGCCCCTTTGGAGACAAAAGAAAAGGGATGAGGAGAGGATTTCCTTTTCTTTCAGATCTGCTTCTTGATTTTTCCCCCTGGCTATGGACGCTCAGATCTGATGCTAATTTGTTAATCCAGGACCTTATGTGTTATTTCTCATAATCTTGGGGGAACTAAACACTGGCAGCTTAGGGCTTTTATAGTTGAGGATGCTGTTTACCTTTCCTGTTTTCAGATTTGAGGATTTCTGATGTAGTTCTCTTTCAGGTTTCTGGCAGGAACAGGCAGGCAGGCAGAATGTGATCTTTGGTGTTAAACTTGGGTTCAATTCCATCCCGTTCACTTGCTGACTTGGAGTTCTTGGGCATGGGTTTTAATTTATGTGAGGTGACTTGAGTTTTGTCATCTGACAATGAGGGCAGTTATAAAAATTAAATGAATATATGAATATAAATAGGCACAAAACAAAGAATAGCTTTTGTTATATGTACCGGGCAGTGTTCTCCAGGTCTACGGAATGACTTATAAAGCAACCAGCAAACACTAATGATGTACCTACTTTCTGTTGAGCTCTGTGGAGGATTAAAAAACAAAGGTGGTATGCCTATGCTAAGACACTCTGGGTCTGTAGCAAGAGAGCTAACACATAGGAAGTAATTAGAAAACAGGGACAACATGTAATTTCCAAGTTTTGTTAAGAGAATTAAAGGATGGCCAGAAATTCAGGGGCTAGAGTGTTGGGGGAAGGCCTCAAAGATGGGGAAGAGGAAGGGAGGGTAAGCATTTGCCAGGAGAGAGGAAGGCAGGAACATTTGGCTCCCGGGTCTGAAGACTCTCAGCTCCTTCTTTGCTGGGCCCTGGCACAAGAGACCCTGCGGCGCGCTCCCAAACATACAGGTGTGCTTGTCCTGAGGTTTATTTTGGGGGGGGTGGTTTTCATTCTGGTCTTGTTTTCCCTCTGCTGCCCAGAATATTTCTGAAACGTCTGAAATTGTTTTATTTTACACTCAATCAAAAATAACAAGAAGCAACTGGATGGCCAGAGTGAAAGCCCAGGCCCGTAGCAGACTTTTGGTTTTCTGGGGCTTTGTGTTCTCTTTTCGTGCCTCATATATTGTAGCTCACATCCTAGTTCTGGAATCACAGGGTGTTAGGACTGAGGGTCAAGCCCACCTGACCTTTGCACTGGACCGAAGAGGAAACTCTGGCCTAAGAAGCCAAGTGGGGGCTGGGTGCGGTGGCTCATGCCTGTAATCTCAGCACTTTGGGAGGCTGAGGTGTGTGGATCACTTGAGGTCAGGAGTTTGAGACCAGCCTGACCAACATGGTGGAACCCCATCTCTACTAAAAATACAAAAAATTAGCTGGGCATGGTGGCAATTGCCTGAAATCCCAGCTATTTGGGAAGCTGGGGCAGGAAAATCACTTGAACCTGGGAGGTGGAGGTTGCAGTGAGCCAAGATCGTACCATTGCACTCCAGCCTGGGCGACAGGAGCAAGACTCCGTTTCAAAAAAAAAAGAAGCCAGATGGTAAAGCCAGCATCAGCCCAGAGTTCTCATCACTATCTATACTGGTGAAGGATGGCGATAGTGTGGGAAGGTGAACTGCCTGACTTAGGCAGGAAGAATGGATACACATTGGTTCCTTCATTTGCCCCACCTGCTTCTCTAGAGTCCTTGAAGGCTGTCCTCTTTAGTCTGATGGTCCTATGGGGAGCAGGAGTGAATGCCTTCCTTTACCTGGCCTGTGATCACTCTCATCTGTTTCAGGGCACCTGGATACCAAGTGTCTGCACATACGCATTCCGCCTACCCTCAAAGTCTCATTCCTCATCCCGCTGAACACCCAGACTCAAAACCTGTGGTGGACACTATATCCTGGGTCAGTCTTGACTGGAATGCACCATCCTTCACAGGAATGTTCACCCTTATGAGCAGTCTACACTGCCCCTGAAAAGAGTGCTGTTCCCCTTTCCTGGGGTTAGACTAGAAGGGATGTCTTCTGAGGCTGTGAGAAACACCAGGAAGAGGCCCCAGGTTTGGGGTCTAGCTCCAGCACTGTCCCCTGCTATGTGACGTGGTCTCTTCAGGCCTCAGATTGTGTACCTTTAAATGGACAGAGAAGCCCCTCTCTACTCATTTGATGAAGCTGTAAGCAGATGAACACGTGCTTGGCAACCTGTGCTTGTGATGCGGTCATAAGGGTGGTGTCCTGCTAGGCACTGTGCTCCTGGAGGTCACAGGCTATGGTTCATCTTGCATCCTTACTCATAGCCTGGGACCTGACACACCGCAGGTGCTCAGTACATCTGGGTAGAAGGATTGGCTAATGGGGTAAATGGATGTGCTCAGAGAAGATTCTAAGGGATTTGCTGTCTGCTGCTCCATAAGAAGGCACTTTGCACTCATTCACCTCACCTCTTCAGCTATGTCTTCTATAGGGCTAGGTATAACCTCATTCTAACTTTTCTTGTGAGCTTTAAGCATCTTTCCAGGTAAGTACTGAGTCCATTAATAGAACATGACTCAAACAGATCTGTTGCTAACTTTCCCAATTATCCAAGCTAAATCCCCATTTGATATTTTCCTATTAGTGTCAACAGAGTGATCATTTTCGTAATCACTTGGTTGCTAATCTTGTGGAAATGAGTATGTTCATGAGGAAGCAGCAGGTGGTTTTAGAATGTGCCTGGAAGAACACAGTTCTTAAGTTGCAAACTGCTTCTGTTTACTACCAAAAGCTCCTGCTTTCCAGTAGTCACTCATGGTATACCTGATACAATTAACACAGTTGATACTGATTTTACCCAATGGCATGTTTTAGGGAGTCCTCAGGCTTCTTGTTTCGTTTGGGCAGCTGCCTAGGGGCTCAGCTCCTCCCCTGTGGGCCTGCTGATTACTCCAGGCAGAGAAACATTTGGTTTTACTTTCATATTACTATTTTTCCTGACTAGGCCATCACTAGCTCACACTTGGAGTATTAACTGTGGCTTCTCTGTGGCCCAAATACATCATACACTTGATGGCTTTGTTGATCTTAAAGCATAGTCTGACTGTGTCGTCACCTTCAGAAACCCCCAGTGGCTCCCTGTTTTACACAGGACACCCTTAAGCTGAAGTTCACAGACCTCTATAATGTGATCTCCAAGTCCAGTCTCACAGCAGCCACCCCCATACTCCTTGATCCACTACATCCAGACTTCTTGTTTCAGCTCAATTTATACTTTCCTATGCCTCTGACTCTGATTGTGAGTTCATCCTCACCTGGAATATTCTTCACTTGCCTCTTTGATTGACAGGTTCTTCTATCCTTAAATATTTGTTCAGGGAATGAGTTAAGTTCCTGACACCTGTCAGATACTGCCCCCAGAGGCTGCCTCTGACCTTTCAGCCTCAACTTCTCTAGAAACAAGTCCCTGTAAAATTCTTTTTAGAGACAAGTCATAAATTATTATGGTATGTTTTTGTCATTTGTTTAAGTTTTCTCATGCTAAAATTTTATATCTGTAACCACACTGAAAAAACTTCAAGGGAGGGACATGTTAATGCCTCTGCTTCCTCATAGCAGTGGTTCCAGAACTGGCTGATAACAAAATCTCTTTGGAAACCTTGTTTGAAAAATAATCTATGGCTCCCCAGTCCCAGCCTGTACTACCTTGGTGGGGTCAGGTAATCTCTGTTTTTACAAAGCTTTCCAGGTGATTCTTATGTCAAACTGATTTAATTTTTCACTATATAATTATTTCTATTATTTCTTTGATTTGTGTATTAGGAAGGATTCTTCAAAATTAACGGAAGCCAATTCAGGCCAGCTGAAGAGAAAAAATAAAGGTAATAGCATGATAAAAGATGGATTCTCATATTTTCTTTATTTCAAATTATAGGCAGTTTAGATTCATGTCACTTTATAGCTTCTCAGGAAAAAGCACTTCCTTTCATATAGACAATTTTAGAAAAGTTTCTAAATTACAATATACCTTTATTTTTCAAATTGCGTACCAGTTTTTCATCATTATCATAATGAAAATATAAAGATATTTCTGAACTGTGTTATAATCTATCAGAGTTACATATGATTTCAAGGTGAAATGCTGTTTTTCATAATCTGTGATCATGACTTTTGAATGTTGATGCATTCTTGCTTTCCTGGACTAAACACTTGGTCATAATGCATAGTTTTTTTTTTTTTAATACCTTAGTGACTTTGATTTTCTAATATTTTATTTTGGTTTTTTACATCTATAGTCCTAAGTGAGATTGAACTATTAATTGTCTTTGCTTCCCTTGGCCACTTTTGTATGTGCCCACAATTTTGACATTTTTGACACCTTTAGGATTCACAGAATAAGTCTGAGGAATATTAAAGTCTAACAGGGTTTTATCTACATTTCCTTTAGATTAAATTTTGAGTTCTGGCTTTTCTGTAAGTAATATTGCTAAAAGTTAGGTACCTTTTTCTAAAAGTTAACTAGAAGCTTTGAAAAAAATAAATATTCAATATCCGCCTGATCATCTGTTGCACGTAAATCAGTCACACCAACTTTTCCTAGCTTCGGTGTATTCTGGTCTGGGAAATTAGGCAATTTCTACTGTCTTTTGGTTTCATTGTTTGACAAACCATAGGCATTCTCCCAGGTACACAATAACTTTTCTTTTCAATGCTGCATCATAATAGGTTTTTGTTTTTTTTTTTCTGAAGGCTTTCTTTCTCATGTAAAAAATAGATATAATTTTATACAGTAAAAGGTACCTGTTTTAATGTACAATTCTGAACAATTAGTACACAATTATGAGGAAGTTTAGTTCTGAGTTTTGACAAATGTGTATAGTTACATAGGCACCATCACAATCGAGGTACAGAACAGCTCCATCACCTCCCAGAATTGCCTTATGCGTGTTTGTTGTTTGACCTTCCACCACCTGCAGACCTTGGCAAGTCACTGATCTGCTTTCTGTCCCTGTGTTCTTTCCTATTTCAGAATGTCATATAAATGGAGTCATAGTTTGTATACTTTTTAGTGTGTCTGCTTTCACTTAACATTAATGTGTTTGAGATTCATCCATGATGGTGGGTGTATCAATAGATCATTCGTTTTTGTTGCTGAGGATAATTTTATTGTAAAGATGTATCACCATGTATTTACCTGTTCCCCAGCTGAAGAACATTTGAGTTGTTTCCAGTTTGAGGTGATAATGAACAATTCACTATCAATATTTGTGAACAGGGTTTTATGTGAACATAGGTTTCATTTCACTTGGGTAAACATCCAGGATTGGGGTTTCTGGGAGGCATGGTAAATGTAATAGAATACCAAACTGTTTTCCAAAGTGGCTATACCATTTTGCATTCCTAGTAGTAATATATGAAGGTTATACTTTCCATGTCTTTACCAGGACTTGGTATTGTCAGATTTAAAAATTTTAGATGTTCTAATAGGTATAGTTTTATCATATTGTGTTTTTAATTTGAATTTCCTTGGTGACTAATGATGTTGAACATCTTTGTATGTATTTGCCAAAAATTTGATGATTATCTGTTTAAGTCTTTTGCCCAAGTTTTACTGGATTGTTTGTTTCCTTATGATTGAGATTTGAGAGCTCTTTATATATTTTGGACATTAATCTCTTATAGGGTGCATGTTTGGCAAATATTTTCTTGCTGTCTGTAGTTTGTCTTTTCATTCTCTGTAACAGTGCCTGTTACTGCATGACAGAAGTCTTTAATTGTGATGAAATTCAATTCATCAATTTTTAAAAATGTGTTATGCTTTTGCTGTTATAGCTAAGAAATACTGACCTAACGTGAAGTCATTAAGATTTTCTTCAATGCTTTATTCAAGATGTTTTACAGTTTTAGGTTGTACATTTAGTTCTGATCCATTTTAAGTTAATTTTTATACATGATGTAAGGTATATGTAGATACTATTGTGCGTATGAATGGCCAATTGTGCTAACACCACAGTGAAAAGATGATCCTTCTCTTAATGAATCCTCTTTGTACCTTTGTTGAAAATCGATTGAGCATCTATGTGTGGGTCTATTCCAAGTATTCTGTTCCATTTATTTATGTGTTTATTCTTTCAATAATACCACACTGTATTGATTATTGTAGCTTTACTGTAAATTTTAAAGTAAGGAAATTTGAGCCCTTCAACTTAGTTCTTTCTTTTCAAAATAGTTTTGGCTATTACATATTTTTGACCTGACATATAAATTTTAGAATCATATTGTTGGCTTCTGCATAAAATCCTGATGGAAGTCTGATTGGTATTGCATTGAATCTATAAATCAGTTTGGAGAGAATTGACAGCTTAACAATGTTGGGTCCTTGAGTACATAAATAAGCTATATTTCTCCATTTAGGTCATCATTGATTTCTTGATCAATATTTTTAGTTTTTAGCATACAAATAGTGAACATATTTTGTCATGTTTATAGCTATCCATTTCATGTTTTGGCACAGTTTTAAATTGTACTTTTAATAAAATTCTGTTTTCCAATTGTTCATTGCTAGTATTTATAAATATAGTTGATTTAGTATTTTAATGGACTTAAAAAAACTTAAATCAGAATAAAGTACACCAAAATACGTACTTGCAGAATTTGAAAATTTAATGTGATTAGTAGCTAGCTAAATCTAATGTGTAACTTAAACAATTAAAAGGCTGGGATATAAAATCAATTTACAGCCCTCATCAACTCTTAACTACTTCCCTGAGCTTTTGTTTGTTGATTTTTTTTTGTTGACCTTATATCTTTTTTGGCCTTTCTAAACTGACTTATTAGTTCTAGTAGCCTTTTTTCTAGATTCTTTGAGATTTTCATCATAGATAATCATGTCATCTCTGAATAAAGACAGTTTTATTTATTCAATCCTGATTTCTTTGCGTTTATTTTTCTTGCTTTATAGTGCTGGTTAGAATTTCCAGTAGAATGTTAAACAGGATTGGTGAAACAGACATCATTGCCTTATTTCCAATCTTAGTTGGCAGGCGTTGAGTCTTATATAATCTTGTGTGATATTAGTCATAGTTTTTTTGTAGATGCTATTTATCAGGTTGAGGAAGTTTCCTTCTAGCTTGCTTAGATTTTCTTTGTCCTCATCATGAATGAGTAATGATTTGTTCAAGTGCTTTTTATGGATCTATTGAGATAATCATATTTTTTTCTTTTGTCCATGAGTTGACAAACTTTTTTTATAAAGGGCAACGTGAGAAAAATAAGGAATGTATATTTGGTCTTTATTTTCAGTTTCTGGCCTAGAGCTTCTAAAACCCTGGAAATTTCCTGAGTAAGAGTGGTGAGGGGAATATCTTTGGTTATTCATAATAACTCACTTTCAACCATACCTGAATTTATGCTGGTGAGGT
Organism: Sapajus apella; assembly: GCF_009761245.1. Lineage (NCBI taxonomy): Eukaryota > Metazoa > Chordata > Mammalia > Primates > Cebidae > Sapajus > Sapajus apella. The sequence goes on from NW_022437349.1 coordinate 36,094, forward strand.
GATACTTGGTGGGTCCCTATATAGCCTCAGGATGGGAACTGATTGTCAGAGGAACCAACCATGTAATTAGAAGGTTGGAACTTTCAGCACACCCTGCCCCAACATCTAGGGTGGGGAGAAGGGCTGAACATTGAGTAAATCCCTAATAGCCAGTGATTTAATCAATTATTCCTATGTAATGGAACCTCTGTAAAAATTCCTAATCAAAGGGGTTTGGAGAGCTTTGGAATTGACTAAGCGCACTAAGATGCTGGCAAGGTGCTAGCAGTGCCTGGAAAGGGCATGGAAGTTCCACGCCCATTCTCGAATACCTTGTCCTATGTATCTCTTCCATTTGGCTGTTCCCAGGTTGTATCCTGTAAAATAAACTGGTAAATATAAGGAAAGAAGGCTCTCAAGTTAAATAACCTATGTAACAAATTATCAAACAAATTATCATGGGAATCCCTGACTTACCATCAGTCAGTCAAAAGTATGAGGGGCCCAGGACTTGTGATTAGCATCTGAAATGGAGGCAGTCTTGGGGACTGAGCCCTTAAGCTGTAGAATCTAACACTAACTCAAGGTTGATAGTGATAGCATTGAATTGGATTGTAAGACACAGTTGGTATCTGAAGTGAGACTTGGTTGGTATGAGGAAAGAAACTCCATATAGCTGGGTGTCAGAAGCATTCTGGGAGTTAAAAACAGGTCATAGTAGCCAGATAACAAATATTGTACGTTTCGTGGGCCATAAGTTACTTTATTCAACTCTCTACTCAACTCTCATAAATCTCTTCTACTCAGTGATTCAGCTCTGCCATTGTAGCATAAAAACGGCCACAGACAATAGATGGCTAAGTGAATGGATGTGGCTGTGTTCCAGGAATCTGTATTTATAAAAACAGGTTCAGGTTGGATTTGGTCCTAGTTCGCCCAGTCGTAGTTTGCTGATCCCTGCTTTAGCCTATTGATAGGTGGAATTACAGTAATTGATTTTTAAATGTTTAACCAGCCTTACATTCCCAGAATAAACTCCACTTGTGGTATATTATTAATCTTTTTATATATTGCTGGATTTGGTTTACTCAATTTCATTGAAGTTTTTTGTGTCTATATTCATCAAGGACATTGATCAATGTCTTTGTCTGTTTTTGGTGTCAGGGTATATTGGTAGCCTTATGAGTTGGGAGGTATTCCTTTCTCTTCTATTTTCTGGAAGAGTTTGTATAAAATTGTTATTTATTTCTAAAATTTTTGGTAAAATTTACCAGTGAACACACCTGAACCTGAAGTTATTTTGTAGAGTGGTTTTCAACAGCAAATTAAATTCTTTAATAAATATAGGACTGACCAGGTTATTTGTTTCTTCTTGAGTGATTTTCAGTAGGTTGTATCTTTGGGGTAAATTATTTAAAAGACAGAAGATTTATAAATGTTCATAATATTAACATACCCTTTTAATTTTACTAGGAATTGTAGTAATGTCTTGTTTCCTATTCCTGATATTTATAATTTGTATCTTCTCTTTTGCTCTTGATCAATCTGGCTAGCAGTTTGTGAATTTTATAGGTTCTTTGAAAGAACCAGCTGTTTGTTGGTTTCACTGAGTTTTCTCAATGGTTTTGTTTGTTTGTTTGTTTGTTTTCAAATTCATTGGTTTATCTGCTTGTTTGGGTTCAGTTGCTCTTCCTTTTCTAGTTTGCTAAAGTGTATGCTTAGATCATTGATTTGAGACCTTTATTCTTTTCTGATAATAGAGTTCTCCTTTTCTGGGACAATTGGGTTGGGAAAGGGGACATGGAGGTGTAGAACCAGTTTTCCTACCTCTAAGCATTTATTAGGAGAGCTTTAGTAAAAGACTTACCAGCAGAGAGCCCTGAGGCTTCTGCCTGGGGTTGGGACCAGTGGAAAGGAGGCAAAGGGTCACACCATGGACTGTTTTCTTCATGGGAAGCAGTGGCCTGGTCTTCCAACCCTGACAGTCTAGGACCCTAATGCTCTTCTGACTCCCAACATGGTTTGTAGGAAAGAGAGGAAAAGGAATTGGAGTTGCTGCAGTTTTTTTGGATGAAAGGGTTCTCTCCTAATAGTTTAGACCAGGAGTGGGTGAACTTTTTCTGTAAAGAAGCTGATACAGATAGTAAATATTTTTAACTTTGCAGGCTATACCATCACAGATATTCAGCTCTGCCATTGGAGCATGGAAGGAGCTGTAGATAACTTGTAAATGAATGGGCATGGATGTGTTTCAGTAAACCTTGGTTTACAAAAAATAGACAACAAGCTGGATTTGGCCCACGGGCCATAGTTTGCCTACACCTGCTTTAGTCTGCTAATGTGGTGAATTACATGGATTGATTTTCAACTGTTCCAGATAAATTGTATTCCTGAAATGAATTCCAGTGGTTTAGAGCATCTGGTCTGTACTGGCCCTGTCTTTGTTCCTCAGCTTGTGTTGTCACTGAGCCATGAGCTTCTCAGGGGTAGGGCCACAATAAGGCCATTTGTGATCTCCTGTCAAGTATATGGTGGATGGCTAGTGAACCTTTGTGGCTGGGTGGAAACACCTGTGCACTTCAGTGGTACTCTGCTGCAGCTTCCTTTTTGGATCCCCTCAGGAGCCTAGAAGAAATGGAGGTTGTGTGGAGGAGCTGGGCTCAAGTGCTATCACTGCAGGCCCCAGGCTGATCCTTCATTTTGAGACTATTTTAGAAATGTGACTCATGTTTGGTCTGTGGGGTGTTACTTTCTAATTACTCTGTCCTTTTTCTGGGGATGTGGTTGGCTGTATAGCTGGCAGGCTCAGGAACTCAGGGCTCCAGGTGCCAGCCCAGTGCTGGTGTTCTAAAAGGGCTTGATTGATCCCTTTCCAGGACCATGGCTTTCTAAATCCTTTTATAGAGGGGTGTGCCTGTGTGTGGGAAGGAGCATAGCAGGAGGGGCCAGGCCCTTCTGGCTACTGAATGACCTTCATGTCTGTGGAGTATGGACTAGATAAAGCCATGTGACACGGCATGACAAACAGATTTTGCACAGGTAGACTGCATCGTCCATCTCAGCCACTTTTCCTAATTGATTGGGAGGGTTGGGTGGGTGGTTGATGGGAAGGGTCTGGAGCTAACAGACCTGGGTTTCAATCCCAGCTCAAGAATGTATTAGATGGGTGGATCTGGGCACTTTAATTAACTACTCTGAACTTCATTCCACTCCCTTATAAAATGGAGATGTAACAACCTCCCAGAATTGTTGTGAGGGGTATGTTAAGTCAAGTCCCTCACTTTCTCTCCTGGGATGAGAGAGGTAAGCAGAGTGGTGGACAAGAGAAGTGCCAAACAAATTGAAAACATCCTGGGGGGATCTATTTTCAGACTGGTATATGGAGAGGGTGTGCTGTTTTTCTTATCTAGAATATTTCTGAGCTGAAAGGTGGGGAGACGTGATTTAAGGGCTGAGTCTCTGATTCTGCTCTGGAGCAAGACCGCCAGGTCTGGGTGATGCCTTGGGTTGTTTGGATCTCTTGTCTTTCATTGTTCAGCCAGGTTCACTGGGATGGGTACCTGGAGCTATGCCAGTTTTGTGGAATCAGTTGCATAATTTCCTTGGATTTAATGGGAAAATTTAAGGCCCCTTGGACCTGTTGATAATAATAACTCTCCTTATGACCACCCAGTGTGGGAGGAGTGAGGAGAGTCACCTCCAACTGATCAGCACACCCTCACCTTTTCATGTGTTCTGAGGTCTCTGCTTTCCTCTTGCCAATGTTCCAGACCCCTTTGCACAGCTGTTAGGGGATGAGGACTCTGCTTTCCTGCAGAGAGTCCATGAGTTTAGGGCACTACTGCTCCTAGGCCACCCTGCTTACCCTAGACTGAGGTCTTATTGCTTTCTGGAACAATCAGACCAGGGCTTTTACTGGAGAGCTCATACAACTTGTTAAGGATCAGGAACTAGATAAAATTCCACTGTTGTCAGCCTGAGATAATCTTGTGTTATTGTACCTGAACACAGTATTGAAACACAGATCTTATTGTGACACCCCTGGTTAAAGACAATGTTAATCCCCTACCACATAAAAGACAAAATATCAATTAGTCAATGTGGCATGTAAAATAGGCTGCAATTATGCCCGCCACATAAAACATTCCATTATTATTTTGCCATAAATACTTCTCATTTGGATGATGTTTTACAGTTTACTTGTTTTCACACAATTTGCGTTTAATCTTTGTCAATCTTACAAAATTGTTCTTGTTCCCTTTTTGTAGTTGGTGGCCCAAAGTTTAGGGAATTAAAAGGAACTTGTCCGAGATCAGATGGCCACAGTAAAGTCAAACTAAGCACAGGGTAGAAATGAGTGCTCACTTGCTACTTCCTCACTATATGACCTTGAACAAGTTTATTTATCTATAAAGAATTGGGGCTAATACAACTTGGAAAGTTTCTGTGAGGATTAGATGAGAGAATCCAAGCAAAGTGCTTGGAGAAATGCCTGACACATAGTAAGTGCTCAGAAAATGTTGGGTGTTATTATGATACTCTCTTTTAATTATTCCACAATTAATGTTTCCAGTTTTTAATTCCACTAGTATGAGTAACACTGTTATAATTATCTTTGTCCCAAAAGTTTATTTTTTCTGTTGTATTATTTCCTTGGATTATATTCCAAGAAAAGCACTATTAGGGCAAAGATATGATCCTCTTTTTTTGCTTTTTTTCCATATTGCTAACTAGCCCTTTAGAAGGATGGTTCCCATTTAAAAGGCTGCTACTAGACCCATGAGAGTGCACTCTCTCCCATAGGTGGTACTTCTATGCAACCTCTCAGTCTATCAGAGGGCCTATACCAGTCATTTATCAGTCATTGGGGGTTATAATTACCACCCTCCAGAAAGACCAACAGATTGTAGACTGGTTGGAGCTAAACCTTATAAACTAGGTTGTGCCTCCTGCAAGACAGGACCCAGCTAATCAGCAAACTGTACTAAAAACTCTAGAAATGGCTGACCTCTCACCTCATTTTCTGCAGGACTCTGTGGGAGTCTGCATGTGCACAGGAGGTAAAGATGAAGGAGTGGTGTTGGGGGAGGTGGGAGCTGCTTATGAGCTGTGGACCTGAGGACTGTAGGGAGGAAGACTGCATGGGAACCATGAGTGGCTTCAGACTTTTTTATGTAGGAGAGTGTACGTTTGTTTGGGCGGCTGTAACAAATTTCCACAAGCAGGTGGAAAATCATTTCCTCACAGCTCCAGAGGCTGGAAGTCTGAAATCAGGGAGTCAAACAGTGCCAAGCTTTCCTCTGGAGGTTTGGAAGGATGCTTCCTTGACTCTTCTGGCTTCTAGTGGCTGCCAGCCATCCTTGGCATACCTTGCCTTGTGTGTCTATCACACCAGTCTCTGCGTCCATCTTCACATGGACTTCTCCCCTCTGTGTCAGTGTGTGTTCACATGGACATCCTCATCTTTGTGTGTCTGAACCCAGATTTCCTCCTGTTTTTTTTTGTTCATTTGTTTTTAGGATACTAGTCACTGGATGAAATCCCACCCTAATTCAGTATGACTTCATCTTAACTGAAAAGACTCTTTCAAAACCAGGTCACATTTACAGGTACCAGAGGTTAGGACCTCAATAGGATTTCTGGGGGGACAAAACCCACTACAGATGGACTGGGAAGAGAAAATGGAAAGTGTCCATTTTTCAGAGCACAGACTACCCTGTGGATGGGGCTGTTGGTGGAGAAAATTATGGACAGTGGTAGTGCCACTGGTAAAAATGCTGAACAGTTGTCTGGGGCCAGAGATGTTTCTGTCCTTCGCCTTCCCAGCCCTGCTCACCCTAAGGATTTGTCATAAAACTAGTCACTGATAAGGATTAGGGGCTTCTAGCTGGGGTGATGCAGCCAAAGGAGAAAGAGCCTAGCCCCTGAGGGAGGGGGTGTTCTAGGAGCCAGTGGGGGGTTGTAACACAGGACTGGACAGACATGCAGATCTCAGGTTAAGTCTCAGGCTACCTGGAACACCATGGGGAGGGAGGGACTGCATAGCTTCTGAGCTCCCTTTCTGTTTTGCATTACATAATTCTAACTGGAGAGGTAACAGTTTAGAGACACCCAGTCTCCTTGACCCTAAGGGGTATCCTGAGGTCTGTCTGGGTGATGAGATGTGAGCAGTTGATATGGGTGGTACTGGGGAGGGAACAATGTGGTCTTTCCCACCCCAGGTATTTCCAACAAGACTTTATTCAAGTCACCTCTCCATGAGGCCTTTCCTGGCCACCCTCTGTAAAGTTTTAACCTCACCCTGATATTTCGTGTCCCCTTGTTCAGTTTTATTTTTTCTCCTTATGCTTATCCCCTATCCAACATGGTTTATATTTTATGTATTTTCCTCACTAGTTGTCTGTTTTTTCCACTAAACAGTAAGCTCCTTGAGGGCAAGAATTTTTATCCAGTTCTAAAGTAGTGCCTGTCACATACCAAGCCCTCCATACATATTTGTTGAATAAACGAAGGTGTGGTAAACTTCATAAATCGGATGAAAGTTTAAAGAGGGTGTACCAGTTATAGTCTTTGAGAGGTCTCAATCCTCCTTGGCTCCAGCACCCTAGCCAAGACTGCCCAGGGTCCTGCCATAAGTAGCACCTGTTTCTGCAGGGTTTGTCCCAGTCACCCATTACTGGGACAAAACTGTCTCAAACAGGGGCATAAATAGTGGCATAAGACAACAATCATTTTGTTATGCTCTGGGGTTCTGTGGGCCAGAAATTTGAATAGGATATGTTGGGGATGGCTTGTGAAGACCTGAAAAGCTGAGGTGACTCAAACAACTAAGGGCTGGGATCATTTAGAAGCTTCTTCACTTTGGCATCTAGGCTTAGACAACTTGAAGGCTGAGCCGGGTACCTGGAGCCAGAGTGCCTACACACGGCCTCTCCGTGTAGCTTGGGCTTCCTCACAGCCTGGTGACTGGGCTCCTGAAGCAAGTATTCCCAGAGGGAGCATTCTGTGAGAGCCAGATGGAGATTGCCTAATCTTTTATTACCTGGCCTCAAAAGTCACGTGGTGTGGATTTTGCCGTACTCTGTTGATCAAAGCAGCCATAAGCCTGCACCTTGAAGAGAGGAGTGTCAAAGATTTTAAGACCATGTTTTAAAACTGCCACAGGAATCTTACCACCTTCTCACCAGTCCCAATCTGGAGTTAACCTGAAGTAAAATCTGCCACCTTCAGACCAGGACTTATGGGGAATTATACCTGTTCTATTCCTCACTCTTCACTAATTGAGCTTCTTCAGGACAGAGCCTGCCATGTTTATGTTTTTTTGAAGCACCTAGCACATTATCTGGCACACAATAAGTACTAAGCATGTTGGCAAGCAAGTGAACGAATGCACAAACACAGAGAATGGGTGTTTTCTGTGGTTGGCTAAGCACTGCTAAGTAGCTACAGGAAGACTTGAAATTCCTATCTCTTAAGGTCAAAGTTTTCTAACCAGTTTTCATTCATATTCTGCACTGCTAAAAGCTCTGGTTTAGGAATAGATTCCTAGGGAAGAGACATGAGTATGAAGATAAAAGTTGTATGCTATGTTAGGGAATATTGGTAATCTGGTTTGACTATAGCAAATAATTTCTATATTTTCCTAGGACAGTGGTAGACTAAGGCTAGAATAAGGTTAGATTAGAGTGTAAGGACCTTGCTGCAGGCCAGTGAGTGTAGATACTATTCATTAATGAAGAGTCATCAAATATTGTTGAGCAGGAGAGTGCATTTAGTAGGAGCTATGAACTAGGAAGATGCCATTGCCAGTGACTTTCAAAACAGAGTAGGGAACCCCAAAGATAGGGGAAACAGAGGGTTTGAACTTCAGGTATGCAGCTAAGGCTTAGACTGAACTAGAAACTGCAGGAAAGCAGCAAGGGGAGGGATGTGAGTGAGTGTGAGGTTAGCAGGTGTTTGGGGCTGGTGAGTGGTGACAAAAAAGAGAATGTAAAAGATGATGCAACAATTGTATATATTTGGAGACAAAATCTCTCTGTTGCTCAAGCTAGAGTGCAGTGGCTGCAGCCTCAAACTCCTGGGCTTAAGTGAGCCTCCTGCTTTCATCTCCCCAAGTAGCTGGAACTACAGGCATATGCCACCATACCTGGCTAATTTTTTTACTTTTTGTAGAGACAGAATCTCACTATGTTGCCCAGGCCAACCTCAAGCTTCTGGCCTCCAGCAGTCCTCCTGCCTCAGCCTCCCAAAGTACCAAGAACACTCTTACATTGTAGGGACTAATATCTATAATTTTGTTATGAAGATTTTCAAGTATACCATGAAGTTTAAACACATATATGGTGAACACCTATATTCCCTCCTCCTAGATTATAAAGTGAACATTTTCCTGTATTTGTTTTATCGCCTGTTCATCCTTCCCTCTTCAATCAGTCCATCTTGTTTTTGTGATATGTTTAAGTCACGGACATTAGAAAATTGTACATGTTCCCCTAAATATGTAAGCTTGTATACCATTACCTAGAGTTCAGTATTGTTTACATTATTTTTCTTTGGAGATAAAACTTAATTACAGTGAAATGAACAAATCTTAAGCACACCATTAGATGACTTTGGAGAAAAGCGTGCACCTGTGCAACTCAAGCCCCTTTCAGGATTTGACATTACCATCATCCTACAGAATTCCTTTATATTTTTTCCCAATTTCTGTCCCCACTCTCCAGAAGCGGTGGGGACTGCTTTAATTGTTCTAATATTTAAGGCACAGATTTGTTTTGCCTCTGCTAGAACGTCATATAAATGCAATTATACCGTATATACTCTTTGGCTTAATGTTTCCTTCATTGGGCCTGTTTTTGAGATTTGCCCATGTTGTTGTGTGCACCAGTCAATTCCTTTTACTGCCGAAGAGTATTTCGTTTATGGCTGTAGCAGAGTTTATTTATCCCATCTCCAGTTCTTGGAAAAAAGTTGTTCCCGGTTTTGGGTTATTCTGAATAAAGTTGCTATGAATATTTTTATATAGATCTTTTTGGGTAGACATATGTTTTAATTTCCTGGGTAAATATGTAGGAGTGGAATTGCTAGGTCTAAAGATGAGTCTGTGTTTAGTTTTGTAAGAAACTGCCAAAGTGTCTGCTTCCACGCTGATATACCTATATTTCCAACGTACCAGAATCTAGTTGCTCCACATCCTCATCAACATTTGGTATTGTCAGTCTTTTAAATTCTAGCCATTCTTGTGGATACTGTATGGCAGTATCCTATTGTGGTTGTAATTTGCATTTCCCTGCGCATAGTAGGCACTATTATGTGCCTATTGAACATTTATGTATCTTTCTTTCTGAAGTGTTATTCAAATATTTTGCTCATTTAAAATTTTGTGTTGTCTTTTTATTATTGAGTTAGGAACTTTTTATTCTGAATACCAATTCTTTATCAGATATGTGATTTGCCAATATGTTTTTCTAATTTGTAGCTTGCCTGTTCATTTTCTTTCTTAAAGTAGAAGTTTTACATTTTGATAAGGTCTAATTTGTGTTTCTTTTTTTTGGCAAGGCTATTTTTTTCTGTGTCCAAAGAAACTTTTACCAACCCTCAAATTACCAAGATAATTGCTGTGTTTTCATCTAGAAGCTTTGTAGCTGTAGTTTTTATGTTTAGGTTTGTCATCCATCTCAAATTAATTTTTGTGTATAGTGTGAAGCAGGGAATCAAGATTTCTTCCCTCTTCCCCCCGCCCCGTGGATATCCAGTTGTTCTAGCCCCATTTGTTGCAAAAACACCTCCCTTTTTTTTTTAGGTATTGTTTTTATTCTCTTACAGATGAAGAAACTGAGACAGAGCTAGATTAAGTAACCACACCTGGCAGAAACAGATCTCAGATTTGAACCCAGGCAGTCTGGATGCAGAGCCTGTATTTAAACCATTGTGTTATAATATCCCTTCTCACATGGATGACAGGTTTTCAACAAGAATGCAGGCAGCTCAGTGTAAAGCCCTGGTAGGGAATTCAGGAAGCAGGGGAGTTCAGTTTGGGATTGAGCTGGGGAGCCCATGGGATACCTGAGTGGGTACATTGGGGAGAAGTTAGAAAAAAGAAGGGAAACACTTGGAAGAATAAGTAGGGGAGAAGGGAGGTGGAGGCTGCTGAAAGGGGATATTATTAAGTCTAACCTGGATTGCACCTTTTTTATTTAGCATCAGGGGATTGGTTCTCTGCCATGGCAATCCTGGTCTAGAAGAGTCGTGAAATAGGCAAGATCCAGCTAGTCTGGATCTTTTGAATCTAGGTAGTAAGGGTGACATGAGCAAGAGTCATAAAGCCAGAGAAGATAAATAGATTAAATTGGGGTAGGGAAAGTCAGAAAACTTCATGTTTAGGATGCCTACTCTCTGTTAGACAGAACTGGTTTCACGTCTTAATCCAGGCCCTGCAGCTCACTCTGTGATCTCAGGCAAGTTACTTCATTTCTGTGCCTCATTTTTCCTCCTCTGTAAAATAGACATAACACCAACCTCAGTGAATTAAAATAGACAATGGATTTAGGGCACTTAGAATAGGATCTGGCACATACACTCAATAATGGTATGTCAGCTATTTTAAGATTCAGTATTTTAAGAATGTGGTCAGGGCCCAGAATATAGTAGACCCTCAGGAAAATTTGCTGAATACACAGATGAACTCCAGTGACACGGATTCTCCAGTTTAAATTGTGTGACTGTGCAGTTTTAAAGCAGATGGCCATGAAGTTAGAGTAAGAAGCTAGGAGCATGAGCTGAGCTGGTCTCTAAATACTCATTGTGGTGTAGGAAGCAGCCCAGATTAGTGACATTGAACCAGCATGGCCTTAGAGCCTTCCTTAGGCAGGGCACTGACTGCTGGCTCAGATTCCAGTGGAGCCTCTATGGGCCTGAAGCTCTGGAGTGGACAGGGAAAATGCTCCTGCTCTGAGTAAACAGAGAGCTCCCTGACAGTAAGCATGAGATACCCTGCCTGCGGAAGGGATGGCACCTCGAAGTATGTTTTTGCCCAGATAGACCACAGAAACCCATGTCTATCCCTGGTTTTGATGACTATGTCCTGAAAGATCTAGCCACATTTCTAGAAAAACTCATTTAAATGGAGTTTGTAGGATTGACATTTTGAGTCCAGTCCACTCCCCATATGGGGAGGAAGCAGTCAATTAAGTACTTGTCAAGTGCCTGCTGGGTACCTACTGAGACTCTGTGCTGGGTTAGGACAGTGTTTTCCTGCCTACCAGGAGCTCACAATGTAGTTAAGGAATGACACACACAAAGAGGTAAATGGCCAAAGACAGCTTGGCAGAGTCACATGGATAAATGCTTTCTACAAGGGTTGTCACACCAATGCTAGACATTCAGGCCCTCCAGCGTCTACTCCAGCTCCAGTACCTTCTCCCTTCCAATAGTAATAACTGATATTTGAGTGTTCACTGTGAGGGCAGCACTTCAGAGCTGTTAACTCAGCTTCTCCTTATCATGACCTCCTGAGGGGAGCTCTGTTAGTACCCCCATGTTTCAGACGGGGGATCTGAAGGACGGACACCTACAGGCTTCCATAGGCACATTGCTGATGAGCAATGGTGCTGGGTGTGAACCAGATGTCTCACTGCAGAGTCCACCTTGGTAGGCCCTCCCGGCTGCTTGGCTAGTTTCTCTTTCTTTCTTTTTTTTTTGAGATGGAGTTTCGCTCCTGTTACCCAGGCTGGAGTGCAATGGCGCGATCTCGGCTCACCGCAACCTCTGCCTCCTAGGTTCAGGCAATTCTCCTGCCTCAGCCTCCTGAGTAGCTGGGATTACAGGCACGCGCCACCATGCCCAGCTGATTTTTTGTATTTTTAGTAGAGACGGGGTTTCACCATGTTGACCAGGATGGTCTCAATCTCTTGACCTCGTGATCCACCTGCCTAGGCTAGTTTCTCTTTCAAATACAGAGCAGGAAGGAGGATTATTGACATTTTCTTTCATGATTTCAACATGCAATCACAGTGTCCAACCAGTTTTTACCTAAATATGGCCTGTTGTATATTTTGCCCTGGCACTGGCTCAGCTAAAGTATTCTTAATTTCAGAAGGGGAGGCAACAAGACAACTGCTGTTTTTATTGACCAATTTAGACTGTCTCAGGGCACAGCTCTGAGGATAGGAGCACAGCGAGCACTTTAACAATCCATGGCAAGGTGACAGCATCTTGGGCTCAGACACAAGAATTATTCTCAGACAGGGCTTTTTTCAGTGCCATAAATTTAAGCAGCTGGAATTCTTTTCCATCCTATTCAACCTCCTGAAGTGAAGAATTTTGCCTTTTATTGGGAAATCTGCATTTCATTGTATAGATAGAAGACTATGTCCTTGGCTCCCTGATCCTCTAGAGAAGCTGGGTCTTTATTTTATTGCAGGTTCTGGGTGTCGTAAGGCTCAAATACCAGAAAGTCTCTTTCAGCATGAGAAGCTGGAGACACAGTAGTGCCCTGATCAAAGAATTCAAGAGGCCAACTGTCCACCCCAGTGCAATGCAGGCCTTGTACAGGGTGTGGGGAAGAACCGCAAGTCTAGGAGACAGTGATGCTGGCTGCTCAGCAGCATGGCTCCCCCTGCTTCTCTGGTCTGGAGCCCGTGCCTGGCCTGCCAAGGTGCCAGCACTGCTCTGGCATCTGCAGAACCGAAAGAGAGTATTTTAACCAGCATAACAGAAGGCATCATCGCAGTCACTGATGTCCTTCAAAATAATCTTCTTCAGAAAGTATGTACTTTTGTTAGTGATGATGCCATTGCTCAAAATGTTTTTGGAATTTCACTTTTAGAATTGTGTTTAGTTTAGAATCATGCCTTTCTCCTTCCTTCTGAGGGGGAGGTTTTTTTTTTTTTTTTTTTAACTGCATCTGAAAATATTAAAGAACGTATTACTTAAAAATTTATATATATATATATATATATATAAACTTTTGTTTCTGTTACCTAATGGGGAAATTATTGGCAGCAATTTGATGCCCACATGTTATCAGAAACAGATGGTATCAGTCATTTAAGCTTTCGTGAACCTCATGGGTAATACATGCTATTTGATTGTTAATTTGTGCTTACTGCTACTGAGGTTGGGCATGTTTACATGTAGTTCAGCTATTTGTGAATTGTTTGTTCTTGTCCTTGGCTCATTTTTCTATTAAACTATTTGTCTCTTTCCCCTTGAGCTGTAGAAACTCTTCATATGATAGTGGTATATGGACAGTCCTTTTAATATCTTGTGTTCTCTTTAATTTATGTTCATCTTTTGAACATAAATTAGATTTTTGGTGGAAATGCATGGCTTGTGGCTGATTAAGTCAGACTGAAGTGAATTCAGCAATGTTATTTTGGTACCCATGTCTGGAAGGACTTAAACCTGTCATGGACTTAGAGTCAGATGCAATCAGGAATAGACAGACTGTGTTGGAGATGTGATTACGATGAGTAATTGATTAACTAGTTTAAAAAGCTCATGAAAACTTCATGTATACATACCTAAAACATTTTAACTTAAGCATATAATGTTAAACATTTCGTTGCCAAACTTTCACTGTGGATCCCAACTGGGTTTACTGATGGGAGCCTATGTTATCTTAGTTGTTTACTCTATGCCTGTAAGGCATTTTCTACACATTCCAGTTTGAGTCTTTTTAGTATAGAATGGAATTTAGGCACTTTGAAAGCCATCAGAATGCAGAACTCTTTTAGTTTTTGTAATTTTTTCCTGTTTTTTATCCAAAGCTAATTCAATAGCAATTTTTAAACAATTCATCTCTATCATTTAACTTGCACAGAAACAGATCTTTTATATTCACATTTAATCACTTTATATACTATTTAAATTATATGTAAATTTAGTCATTCAATTTCAATGATAAATACAATGGGCATAACCGGTTTTGGGGACAAGCCAGCTGACTCTTGGTAAGCACACAGGCTCACCTGGAGGGGTCACAAGTGTGCAGGTAGAGTAGAGAACTCGAGAATGACCTCCTAGCCCTGGACATTCAGCATGCTGTGGCATCTGTTGGTATCTGATATAGGGGGAGGGGAAAGCAATGGCTAAAAGGGTGATTCTGGTCAGCGGAGGTTATTTATGAGGGCTTCTGTTCTAGCTAATATTTATTGGGTGACTACTATGTGCCAAGTATGCTAAATGCTTTTTCTGCATTATTTCAAATGTTTGTAAGGATTTTAATCCTTATAACATCTTATGAGGTACAAGTACTATTATCCCCATTTTTAGATCAGAAAGCCAAGGGAGAGGGAAGTTTTATGTTTACCTAAAACACATAGCTATTAGTAAGTGGCAGATCCAGGATCTGAAACCAAGCAGAGGCTGTACTCTAAACTGTTATAGAAATAGTCTCATAGTAAAAGCTGGAAAAGACAAATATAAAATCTGTATGTGTACTTAAGTAATTAATTAGAAGAGTTTGGGGGGTGGGATTGTGACAGGTCAACACTGTATTTTGACTGATGAAAGGGCCATGCACTTAGAATTCGCCATATATTGTCCTCTAAAGGATGCCTATTCAGTTTGAGGAAACAAAAGAGTTCTTGGTACACAATAGATGACCAAGGAATATTGATTTAATCTGGCCTGGACTCTCCAACCAGAATTTCCAGTAAATATATCAGCAAGACTGTCAGAAAGGAGTGAATTAGAGGCTGTGCTGGTGTTGTCTGAAAACCTGCATCAAATGCCTGAAGGCTTCAGGAGAGGCAAACCTGAGCTCTCATATAAAGGAAGGACACACATATTAGTCAAGGCAGGAGCCTAGGCCTCAGCCAGGTATCATTTATTAACCTACTGCTACATGGTCTAGACTCTATTTTGTCTTCTGGGGACCCAGATAAACAATATGTAGCCAAGAAATAACTCATAGAGGTGGATGGGATGTAGAAGAAAGCTTCTCTAAGAATGCTACAAACAAGGCAGTCAGAGCATTCTAGGAGAATTTGACTTAAGACAGATACGGATAGTATCAAGTGTGAAGAAACTATTCCAGATAGCCCAGCAGCAGGTGCAGAGAGGAGGAGGTGTGTTGATCACAGGTTGTGTGAATCACAGGCTGTATGAGGACATGGCACTACTTGAGACCAGAGAGTTGGTTAAAGGCCACAAAACAGCATTCTGGAGAACTTGGACTCCATCCTAAGACTAGAGAACCAGGGAAAGACTTTACACAGAGAAGTGGCAGATTTGCTTTTTAGACAGATTCCTTGGTTGAAGTGGAGAATAACTTAGGGGTAGGGAATGGTGCAGGGGCAGGGATTAGGTTAAAGGTAGGGGGACTAATTAGATTGCTTGATCGACTCAAGTGAAAAATGAGGCCCTAATAAAATTAGTTGTGGAGCTCATAAGTGAGAGTTGAAAAATGAGAACACATTGACACAGGGAGGGGAACACCACACACAGGGGCCTGTTTGGGGTTGGGGAGCAAGGGGTGGGAGCATTAGGATAAATACCTAATGCATGTGGGGCTTAAAACCTAGATGACAGGTTGATAGGTCCAGCAAACCACCATGGTACATGTGTGCCTAGGTAACAAACCTGTACATTCTGTACACGTGTTCTGGAACTTAAAAGTAAAATTTTAAAAAATTAGTTGTGGAGGTAAGTGTTACAGAAGCTAGGATCAGATTGGAGGTAGAGTGACATCATCCTTGTTTGAGCAACAATGAGCAACAAGAGCACTGGATTTAGATCAAGAGGACAGGGTTTTAGTTTCAGCTCTGCTGCTAACTAGCCAATGCCCCAGTCTCTTTGAGTCTTATTAAAATAGGGATGATATCCCCTGTCCAGCCTGCGACCTCAAGTGAGGTCATGTTTGTACAGTTGACCTTTGAACAATGCAGGGATTAAGGGTGCCAGCTCCCCACTTCATGCCGTCAAAAATCTGAGTATAACTTTTGGGTAACCCAAAACTTAACTACCAATAGCCTACATCTGACTGTAAGCCTTACCAATAACATAAACAGTCAATTAACACATATTTTGTATGTTACATGTATTATATATTGTATTCTTAAAATAAAGTAAGCTAAAGAAAATATTAATAAAATCATAAGGAGAAGAAAATATATTTACAGTACTTTATTGTGGTTATTGATACCCTAAGTTTATGTTGCCTGTTTGCTAGATGAATTGCCTGTCTGAAGTGATGGGCAGCTGCACCTGCAGACCTCAGTCTATGGTTCATACCAAGCAATTCAGATTTTCCTTGGAATGTCATGACTTTTCTCAGCATCACTGGTTGACACTTCGCATGGGCCCTGTGGTGTTAGTCAAGGTTTATGGTATTACACTAACCATGTGAAAAATATGTGAGAAACGTGACAGATCGTTTTTTACTGTAATGCATAATTTACTGGAGGGATGCACTGCTCATGTGGCATTTTAAATGAACACTCACAATGCTTGAGCTTGCCACAATAGCAACAGGAGGTAGCTATGAAGTTTGTAAAGTAGTACAGTATGCACTACAGTTAGGATTTAATACTACATCTTTATATTTTTTTATCTTTCTGCAATGTCTGTGTGTATAAGTTTTCATCAATTTTAACTTTTTATAATTTATGCATATTTTATGGTAGTAAATGATAGACTAGTATCTACATATATTCTAGGCATTCATAACATACCTAACTTCTTAATTTTTTCAGTATTTCTAGGCTACATGGTTTGTTGGTGAAGATTTTCAAACTGTTGTAAATCTCAAAGATTTTTCAATTTTCTTATTGAAAAAAAAATCTGTATAAGTGGACGCATACAGTTCAAATTTGTGTTGTTTGAAGGTCAACTGTGAAAGCATTAAAAGAAGTGATCTGAAGCCAGTTTCGCAGGAAAAGAGCTGTCAATATGGATGAACAGATACATTTTAGTGAAATGAGGCTGCTGTGAGTTTTCAAAACTCATGTTAAAACTGGGTCCCAGTGTGGCAGTGTTGAGAGGTGGGGCCTTTGGGGGTGATTAGACCATGTGGGCTGTGCCTTCATGAATGGATGAATCCATTCATGGATTAATGGATTAATGTGTTAATGGATTAATGGTGATCAAGGTAGGAGAGCTGGTGATAGTATCAGAAGAGGAAGAGAGCATTGAGCTAGCGTGGCCAGCAGACTGCACTGTCTCAGGAATCTTAAGAGTCCTCACCAGCAAGAAGCTTCTTACCAAATGCAGCCTCTCGACCTTGGATTTCTCAGCCTCTATAATTTCTTACGCCTTAGTTTCAGGTAGTCTGTTATAAGCAACAGAAAATGGACTAAGAGGCATATGGCTATCTCAGGCTGTCTGGGGACCTAAGAGACAAAGGGAGTGGGTGAAAGGTTAGAGTCATATTTCTGGAGAACCTAGTCCAATTTTCCTTTCCTTAGTACTTTGAGACCTCTCCCACTCTGGAGACCTCTCAGTTCTCCCAAGTTGGACTCTGCATTTTTCTGTTTATGATACCATTTTCAGGGCCAAGGACAATACCACAGGATCTGGGCACTATTGCAAGTGATAAACATAAGGATGACAAGCTGATAGCTCCCAGAGCCTCTGTAGCAGAAGCAGCAGCAAGAAAACTACCAAGCCTCAGGGCACTGAAGAGGGTCCAGAATCCAATACAGGTATTGATCAACTTACGACCTATGCAATTTACGACTATTCGCCTTTATGACCACAATTGCTAGCCACAACTGCTCTGCATCTGGCAGCGCAAACGTTGCCCAGCTGGGCGTACGACAGTGCGGAACAGCTTCCGGCAGCACTACCATCTCCGCATGCATATAGCCTACTCAACTTACGACCAAATCGTGTTACGACCAGTCTGTTGGAACCAATCGTGGTCGTAAGTCGAGCACTAGCTGTGCTAACAGGTACCCAAAAGTTCTTTGTCTTTTGGTTTACATTATGCCCATGGCGAGAGTCATCAGGCCATAGGGCCCAAGTGTAAATGGGAGGTTGAAGTGCAGTGGAAAATTAATATATTCAGGCCAGGGTGACAGGCTCAGTGTAGGTTATTAGGCTGGATTTGCCCCAGGATTGAAAACTTAGTCGGGGCCATAGCACATGACACACAATTTTTTTATACCAAAGATCAGGTGTCCTCAGTTTGTAATATAGAAACAATATGGGTTTGGAAGTCATATCTGAATTTAAGTATAGCCTGTATAACACTTTGAGAAGCCACTGAACTTCTCTGAGCCTGTTTCCCATATTGAAAAATGAAGATAACATTGCCTGGTTTGTATGAGTAGCTGATGTGAAGATTAGGTGGGTATATAAATGCATTGTAATACATAAAGAAGGTGCCAATTAAATGAAGGCTGTTATTATTAAGAGGTACTCAATAAATATTTGAATGGATAATGTAGCTAAATGGAAATCTGGCTGTGTTAGGGTTGACTTGGCAAAAGCAAAACCAAAAAGAAGCACATAAACAAAATAACCCCTGGTGGTTAGCATTGAGGTTGATGTGCCTCATTCAACCTGGTACCCTGGTGAGACCAATTCTGGGCAGATCCCAGTGGATGCACAAACGAGAGGGTTGTAGTGTTGTGTTACAGAGGAAAATCTTCCAGTTGGAAACTAACTTTCTCCTTTCATACTCGCAGGCAACAAAGGATTCTTTTCCAGGTAAAGAGGAAGAAAAGCCACATAAGCATCGTAGATTCTCCATTTGTTGATTCCAAACTAGGTGTTGTCCCTTTATTTGTCAAGTAACTGAGTGAGGATAATATACAAACACTGGAGACTCAGGTGCCCAGGCCCCGGTGTACCAAATTCTGTTCTGGAAAGAATAGAGTTGTAGTTTTAAGATACAAACAAATTACAGTATTCACTGTTTCCTCTTTTCATCTCACTCTTTCTACCCGAAATGTTTACACTTGAATAAATGGAAAAGATTATATTAGTCTTTAAAATTCTTGACAAAGTCTTCTGTTCTAGGTGGCTTGATAAGTGCTAGCTTTGGTGTAAAAGGAGAAGGAGCCAAATCTCTAGCACAGGTGGTAGTGGTGGCAAAGGGCAGGATCAGGGTCTGTTCACTTTGGTTATCATGCTTGTCTTTTGGAGTGAGAGGCTTTGGCACAGTGATGATGTTTCTGTGGCACCAGTTAGGAATGGTTGGCATTCACAAATGATCCCCTCTTCCTTTTTTAAAATTCTAATTTTGTTTTCATTGTTTAATTGCTTTTTAAAAATTTATTATACTTTAAGTTCTGGGGTACATGTGCAGATCATGCAAGTTTATTATGTAGGTATACACGTGCCATGGTGGTGGTTTGCTGCATCCATCACCTCATCATCTACATTAGGTATTTCTCCAAATGCTATCCCTCCATAATCCTCCCACACCCTCCTATTCCTCCCCTAGCTTCCCACCCCGAGGCCCCAGTGTGTGATGTTCCCTTCCCTGAGTTTGTGTGTTCTCATTGTTCAATACCCACTTATGAGTGAGAACATGCAGTGTTTGGTTTTCTGTTCTTGCATCTGTTTACTGAGAATGCTGGTTTCCAGTTTCATCCATGTTCCTGCAAAGGACATGAACTCATCCTTTTTTATGGCTGCGTAGTATTCCATGGTATATATGTGCCACATTTTCTTTAGCCAGTCTATCATTGATGGGCATTTAGGTTGGTTCCAAGTCTTTGCTCTTATGAACAGTGCTGAAATAAATGTGTGCATGTGTCTTTATAATCGAGTATTTTTTCTTGTAAATTTGTTTTAAGTTCTCTGTAGATTCTGGATATTAGCCCTTTATCAGATGGGTAGATTGCAAAAATTTTTTACCATTCTCTTGGTTGCCGGTTCACTCTACCGATAGTTTCTTTTGCTGTGTAGAAGCTCTTTAGTTTAATTAGATCCCATTTGTCTATTTTGGCTTTTGTTGCCATTGCTTTTGGTGTTTTAGTCATGAAGTCCTTGCCCATGCCTATGTCCTGAATGGTTTTACCTAGGTTTTTTTCTAGAATTTTTATGGTATTAGGTCTCATGTTTAAATCTTTAATCCATCTAGAGTTAATTTTTGTATAAGGTGTAAGGAAGGGATCCAGTTTCAGCTTTCTGCATATGGCTAGCCAGTTTTCCCAACACCATTTATTAAACAGGGAATTCTTTCCCCATTGCTTGTTTTTGTCAGGATTGTCAAAGATCAGTTGGTTGTAATTGTGTGGCATTCTTTCTGAGCCCTCTGTTCTGTTCCATTGGTCTAGATCTGTGATTTGGTACTGGTGCCATGCTGTTTTGATTACAGTAGCCTTGTAATATAGTTTGAAATCGGGTAGCATGATGCCTCCAGCTTCTTTTTTTTTTTTTTTTTCGCTTAGGATTGTCTTGGCTATGTGGGCTCTTTTTTGGTTCCATATCTTGTATTTATTTTTCTTTAGAGACAGAGTCTCACTCCATCACTGAGACTACAGCAGAGTAGCACAATGATAGCTCACCGCAGCCTCCAGCTCCTGGGTTTAAGTAAACTTCCCACCTCAACCTCCTGAGCACAGGCTCATGTTCCAGCCTAGGTGGAGGATGAGACCTCATTTCTTAAAAAATGAGTTCTTAAAAACTACAGGCTCACTTCTTAAAAACTACAGGCTCATGCTTCAGCCTAGGTGACAGGATGAGACCTCATTTCTTAAAAAAAAAAAAAAGAGATCAGGTATATATAAAACATACATAAATGAAAAATATGGCTATTGAAATAAAGATGCAGTAGATGGGATACACTGGAGACTGGCTACCATTGAAGCATGAGTTAACAGATTGGAAAATAGTACAGAGAAGTTTAGCCGCTGCAGCACAGAAACATAAAGATGTCAAAAACATGAAAGAACAGTTTGGAGATACAGAAGGTAAATGACAGGCTTCAACACTATTTAATAAAGCTACAGAAAGAGATAAAAAATGAAGGTGAAGCAATATTTAAATAAATGATTAATAATTTTCCAGAGTTGAGTGACATGAGTTCTCAGATCAAGAGTGTCTCCTGATACTTTGAAAGCTAAATAAAAGTTAATCCACAATTAGACATAGTGAAACTGCACAAACTGATTTTCTTTTTCTTCAGAAAAGAGAAAAAAGAGCAACCTAAAAGTCAAAATTAAAAATACCAGTTATGTGTAAATAAATGACACACTGACAGGTGTTTCATCAGCAACAAGAGAAGTAAGAACACAGAGGAGTAACTTTATTGTGTTGAACCTAAAATACTGTGCTAGATAAATTGTCCCAACAGAATGAGAGCAAAACAAAGGCCAAGAGTATAAATACAAAGACACTCACTAAAATAACTATTTAAGGATCTATTTGGGGTGTTTATTTCTTTTTAGTTCCCATTTCTAGTTTAGATTCGGTGGGTACACGTGCAAGTTACAAGGGTGTGTTGTGTGCTGCTGAGGTTTGGGCTTCTATTGATCCCATCACCCACAGAGATTAAACACTGTACCCAATAGGAAGTTTTTCAGTCCTTGCCCCCTCCCCCTCCTTTTGGAATCACCAGTGTCTATTGTTCCTGTAAAGAGTATGTTTTGGAAATAAAAAGTTGAACAATGAGAAAAGATATATAATGTAAGAGCTAACCGATAAAATATATTTTTATTTAAGTGTTAACTATGCAAAAAATTCATAAATATGTATGGTTTTAAAAACATGGTTATAATTAAGGCTAGGCAATAACAGCAAGATGGTGAAGATTATTTTGGGGGATATTTTAAAGCCATATTCAGAGTCAGGAAGATAATAATTGTAGATTTTTAAAGAAAAAACTATTGTTGTCAATTGTACCAAGAGGGTTAGGCTGCATTACTAAACTCAGTGGCCTAAAATAAACATTATCTTATTTAGCTTCCAATTCTTTGGGTTGACTGGGCAGTTTTTAAAATCTGGGCCAGCTCAGCAGATCTTGACTGGACTCTGTCATACCTCTATGGTCAGCTGGTGACTGGCTAGATGATCTAGGATAGCCTCACTCACATGTCTGGATGTTGACTGATGCTTGGATGTCTTAATTCTCTTCCAGATTGCTTCTCATCTTCCAGCAGGCTACCTCAGGCCTATTCACATGGTAGTCCCAGGTTTCCAAATGCAGCAAGAGAGCAGGACTTACTGTCCAAAAACTTTTTAAGCCTCTGCTTATGTTACATGTGCTGACATCCTGTTAGTCAAAGCAGGTCACATTGCCAAGCCCAGACCCAAGCGGGGAGAGAAATAGACTCCACATCTTGATAGGAGGAAAAGAATTTTTGGGTGTTTTTGGAATCTACCAGAGTCTGCTCTTTGGCCACATTTCTCATGCATGCAAAATGTGCTAATCCTCATCCTAGGCTCTCTGTCTTATTTATAGCATCAGGTTGGAAGTCTACGGTCTCATGATCTTATCACATTCCGATATGAGAGTCCTCAGCTGTAGCTCCTTGGATATGGCATCTCTTGATCCAGAATTTAAAATGACAAGTCACCTGCTCCCTATACCTCCATCATACAGTGGTGAGATAGGGGCAGAATAATTTGAATAGATACTTCTCCTCAAAAAGGATGAAAACAAAAGGTACATAGCAGTCACTGGTCCATAACAAACCAAAATTCCCCTGGGGAAAATGTTGCCAGATTCTCTAATCCAGGGCCATTCCTTCTCTCTCTGGATGTCTTCCCAGTCTGTTGTTCTCCAAGGCTCCTGACTCCATTCTCTGGTATCATGGTTCTCCCCCTTAAAAAGCCTTTCCTTTTCCATAAGAAATGATGCATGTTGACAGCTGAGTTCCTTTCTCATCTGTCTTCCTGCCCATGAATAGTTGAGGGCCCAGAGACTTCTTTGCAGCTTAATCAATTTTAGTCCCCTCTAGTCCAAGCTGACAGTGCTTTGTTGGGATGATTTTCTTTTAAATGTTATGGGCTTTCTATGTAACAGGCTATAGCCCAACTCATTGTATAAAAACTATACCCACAATTGTTTTTTTTTTTCCTCTAGAGTTATTCAGTGATTTGGGATTAGGCTTCTGTCAATCCTTAAGATTCTTAGGAGCTTTTTTGACAAGCTAAGGTGTGCTAGGCACTTTCTTAAATCCTTCAGAGGCCTTAACAAATGGTCATACAACCAAACTCTTAATTCGCTCTTTGAAGTCTTTCTTTTACTCTGAGAATATTTTACTCAAAGGTTATCAAATACTGGAAAACTGGGGACAAGGAACAGTTTTATTTTCCAGCACTGCAAATCTTGGACCTTCTATATTCCATCTTAATTCTTGTTGCAAATTGAACATTTCCTTCTTTAGCTCATCTTTGTCGGCCATACTTTAGCATATACAGTTAAGAGTTCCAAAATGACATTTTGAAATTCTGTCTGGAGATCTACTTTGCTCTAACTGGTAGTTCACTAGGGTCTTTCCTTTTTGAAAATCTCTTAAGTTACTGGGAGCTTTAGTTTTACCAGTTGTTCTGTCTCAACCAACATGAGCCATCATTTTGCCAGCCTGCTATAGCAGTTTCTTCTCCATTTCTCCAGCCATTGCAAACTGTTTCCTGACTGGTTTTCTCGCCACTAGAATAGCCACTATTTCAAGCCAGAACCACATTACAGTTTTTCTTATGGCACCACCCCACATTTGAAACCAGATGCTGTATCAGTTAGCTTTTAGTGCATAACAAACCATTCCCAAATTTAGAAACTTAAACCATGGCTATTTTTACTTATATTACAATTCTTTGGGTTGACTAAGTGGTATTTCTGGTCTGGACCAGCACAACTGATCTCTTACTACATGCAACTAAAGCTATTATTTGAGGAAAATTTATAGCCTTAAATGCATTTATTGAAAATTTATAATATGAAAAATAAGTTGAGGTCAGACATGGTGGCTCATGGCTATAATCCAAGCACTTTAGGAGGCCAAGGTATGTGGATCACTTGAGCTCAGAAATTAATTTGAGACCAGCCTGAGCAACATGGTGAAACCCCATCTCCACAAAAAATACAGAAATGAGCTGGGCATAGTGGCATGGGGCTATAGTCCCAGCTACTTAGGAGGCTGATGTGGAAGGATCTCTTGAGCCTGGGAGGTTGAGGCTGCAGTGAGCTGTGATCATGTCACTAAACTCCAGCTTGGGCAACAGAGTGAGACCCCATCTCCCCACACTTCCCACCAAAAAGAAAAGAATAACACATTGAATAAGGTATTATTATAAATTTTATTAGGTTATGTGTAAAAGATAATCTAAATGACCAAGGCTTAAAGGACTTAGGGGTTTAATATTTGTCTTATAACAAGAAGTTTGGAGGTAGTCCAAGGCAAATAGGGATTCTCCATTATGCCATCAGGGTCTTGGGCTCTCATCCACTCATCTAAACATAGTTTTCATCCTCATGCTTGCTGCCTCATGGTTGCAAAATGGCTGCTTTACTTCCAGTTTTATATCCACATTCCAAGCATGATGGAGAAAGGACAGGTTTTGAAAGAGGCATGTGCCAAGTGAGTTGTCTACCTTTAATTAGACAGCTTTCTTGGAAGCCCTATGCAATAACTTCCACTTATGTGTCATTGGTTAGAACTGTGTCATATGGCAATTCCTAGCTGTAGGGAGTCAGGGAAGTATAGTTTGTTTTTTAGCATGGTGTATTGCCTTCCCAAACCAAATAAGGATATGCTAGTATGGAACAAGGGAGAATATTATAAATACTGTGTAGGCAGTTATTGTTGTCTCCTACATATATTGTACTCAAGAAGCTAGGAAAAAGTCCTAAATAAACCTTTGGAAAAGTGGAAGGAAGGGAATAAAGGAAGACAAATGAAATGAAATAGAAAATCATTTAGAGGGTTAAAAAAGTGATACAGATAAAACTCTAGTAAGTTTTTTTTTTTTAAATAAGACCCACAAATAATATTTTGAATGAAATGGAAATACAACTCCTGATATGAAATTGATAATAAAAATCAAAAACCTATACTCTGAAAATTTGTATGTTAAAATTTGGATTAGGAGAAGATATGGGTAATTTTCTAGGCAAATATAATTTGCCATAACTACTTCAAAAGATATAGAAAACTGCAGTAAAATAACAATTATTAAAGAATGTAAGCTGATAGTTAAGAGACTTCTTCTCCCAAAAATATAAGGCTTAAATGGTTTTTTGCATGTACAACTCCAAGAAGTAAATAATCCTAATATTGTGCAAAGTGGTTGTGGTATCTATTTAAGATGGGTTTTAAAGCCTGGAGAACAACACTGTATATATAGTGTTTGTGCTTATAGTGTCTTTCTATGCATTCATACAAACATGTCTGGGAATGATAAAACCATGATAAGATGCATTTATAATGGTTCTTAAGGAAAGAAAAGACATGGAAATGGGAAGGGTTCCCAAAGAGCTGCAAATGTGTCTGATATTCTTTTAATTAAGAATCTGTTTTGTCCCTATGATGGAAATCCTTCACCATTAAAAAGTGCTTTATTCTAAATGCAATGAGGTATCTTGGATTAGATCCTGGAACATAAAAATAACATCAGGTGAAAAACTGGTGAAATCCAAATAAAGTCTGGTTCCTTAATTTTGACAAATATACATGGTAATATAACAGATTAATATTAGGGTAAACTGAGTGAAGAGTACCAGGGACTCTGTATTATGTTTGAAACTTTTCTAAGAATATAATACTATTCCCAAATAAAACATTATTTTAAACTATGGGGAAGGGGTGGATTTTTTTTAATGGCTAGAGGGGAGAGGGGTAGATTTTTTTTTTAGGGGCTTGAAATAGATGGGCATAGTAGTGTGTGCTGTAGTCTTAGCTGCTTGGGAGGCTGAGGTGGGTGGATTGCTGGAGTCCAGGAATTCGAGGCTACAGTTAGCTAGGATTGCCAGTGTACTCCAGCCTGGGCAACAGAGCAAGATTCTGTCTCTAAAAAATAAAAAATATAGCTGGACATTGTTGTGTGCTAGGACCTGTAGTCCTAGATACTTGGGAGGCTGAGGCAGATGGATTGCTTGAGCCCAGGAGTTTGAGGCGGCAGTGAGCCATGATTGCACCACTGCACTCCAACCTGAGCAAGAGTTAGACCTTGTCTCAAACAAAACAAAACAAAAGCCACAAAAGCCTCTCATGTCTATTTCCCCAGCACTGTCCACCCTGAACTCTGTCCCTGAGGTGGATGGACTCCTGACAGGTCCTTGCGGAAGTATTTCCTGGATATCAGTGATGCTTCTAGCCTTTGTGTCCTGCACATCTTATCTGCCTGTTTTAGAACACTCCTGGAGGGCAAAACCAGTCTCTCTGCAAAGCCTTCTTTATTCTAATTTCATGGGTTATTTGGTACTCACCCAAGACCCAAAGGTCTTAGAATTGGAATGGACCCTAACAGAGTGCCCTCTGCAGCCCCTTTCCACAGGGAGGGCAGTCCTCTGGAGGCAAGGCTCAGGAACTTGGTGAAGAAAAAGGACTAGAACCCAGAAGCTTTGCTTCTTAAGATGATCTTTGCTCTCACCTCATTGTCTCTTATAATAAAGGCAAAAGTGACTGAACATCCTCCCTTATTTGTTAGTTTTGAAAACTAGCGGAGAGGTCAGGCACAGTGGCTCATGCCTGCAGTGCCAGCTACTCAAGGTGACTAAGCAGGAGGACTGCTTGAGGCCAGGAGTTCGAGGCTACAGCGCACTATGATTGCACCTGTGAATAGCCACTGCACACTAGCCTGAGGAACATAGAGAGATTCTGTCTTAAAAAAAACTGATGAGAAGAGCTATATATTACCCAGAGACAGTGACAGAAGGCACTGGAGCTGGAGCTATCAAGGTGAGATTGGTGCATCTTTTTGTCTCTTTGCTTACAGACCTCCTTAAGATTAGAGACTCTGCCCCTGAGGGAAGGGTGGGCTGGGTGCAGAGGGAACTAAGAGTTGTAGAATGGATGCCTGCTCTTCAGTCTTTATCACAACCCTCTGGAGAGGTCAATTGCTCTGGTCTTACAGATGAGGTAACAGGCTTAGAAGTGTTAAATGACTTCCCCAAGGTAATAAAACTAATATGACGTAGGCCTA